>NC_088790.1:4537437-4841926 GCF_949628265.1 Cloeon dipterum | reverse complement strand
TGAGACGAAACAGGGTTAATGAAATGGAAAGGTACGATATATGCACAGGACGTGCGGAATTTGCATTCGAACGGCGCCGGCAGAAGCGGCGTCTGCGTGCGCTCGCATCACAATTTCATAACGACGCATGTTCGCCTTCTAGGTCAGCGGCGGAAATTCCCTTTGACTTCCTGCTCGTTGGAAAATCTATCGAGGTTTGCTTGAAACAAAGCAACTGCACAAATAGTGAAGGCATATTGATTCTCGTTAGTTTATCGCTTTTATTTTGCTCTTGACCTCAAATGGACCAGTCAGGAGGGAGCTTGTGCGTGCACCGGTGGAAAATAAAATCAATAAACTTTTGCTTGCAGGCTGCAGGGTGAAATAATCGAAGGGGAACGTATTGCATTGAAAACGTCGTCAATAGAAATCAATCACTTTGGAATACTCCGGCAGCATGCAAATTCCATTGTTCGCAGTGCCGTACTTACAATGCAACGCAGCTTATATGACTCTGTAATGAAGATTACATTCTGCAATCAGAGTAGTGGGATCTGGGTGGTTGAATTCTGACATTGTGCACATCCCATGTCGAGTTAATTGCTGGCTTCTATAGTCCTGTGTATATCTGGACCGTATTTTCATGCAAATATAGATTTTTTCTGAAAATTCATACGATTTCTTTGTCTAAATATCAAGTTATTTATTTCTTTATTCCTCTAACATCATATTATACAGAAAAAAAGAGAGAAAAGGCACTTGAAAAAGCGATCAGGTCGCTACACAGAAAAATCGTAACAAAGAAAAGAATATACAATTTTCCTTCTCTGTTGGTATGAATTGAACGATTTTTTTATTGAAAGGCGAGTAAAAATCACACCCTAACCTTAAGTTGGCTCTTGCTGGAATTTAATCCAAAAATGGAAATGAAAATAACCTAAATTGGTCTTTAGACAAGGTGTAAAACGTTTTTTTTTATTTCAGAGCCTTTTAAAATAAAAAAGTGTGACAGCTAAATCTCGGGCTCTAACCGTCACAAATACAAAAACTGCATACAATTCGAATCTTATTCACGTCCCATGATGTACTGAATTGGTTTCTAGGTGATTAACATTCAACTCCGTTCCAAAATTTGATATTCTTCAAGAGAAAATATCCCCTTTCACCTGCCTGTTCGTCCGTTGAACGAAAATTATAAGCCACAAATTTGCCAACACAGCAGCTTTATATTTAACTTGCAAATTCGATCCTAGAGCACAAACACACGTAAATTATCAGGTTGTCCACAACAGCTTCAGAGAGATTTATTCTAACAGGCAAAGTGACAGCAAGTAAGGCGTGCATGCGGTGTCGCGTGCTGCTCACAAAAACCACTCGCTCGGTCGCTCGCTGATTCGATCCGGCCGCTATATTGCCGCCGTCAAACTTCATGTGCAAACACCTGCTCGAGTAATTACGCTGCTCAATGAACACGGAGCATCAATCGCCAACAACCTGAATAAGCGAGAGTAGCCAGACTTGATCCCGGTCGTGCTCAAGACAGATCGGCTAATTAACAATCGGCTTTTGAGTTTACAGCAAAGGCACTTTGAACGACGCGTTAAGAAGAGGCTGATTAGCCTTCAATGTCTGGTGACACTTCTTGTCACAGGAAAACAAATTGAAAATAAACAAAAAATCTAATTCTGGACTGATTCGTTCCTGCAAAACATTTTCAGAGCTTTTAAAGTCTCTGAAAATTCAGTTTAAATTTATAAGAAAAACGCCTGCTAAGTTTGCATTCTCATCAAGTGGCAAGCACCGATTCCTTATTTTAAAATCAAATTTATCTCATAATTTGCGCATTGTTGGATTGATCGCGACGAGAGGTATCAAAAAATCAAGCAAAATTCACTGTTACAATGTTAATTTTCTCAAGAAATGTTACAAAATCTGAGAAAATCTAACAATTCAAATTATTTCTGATTTGCAATGCACTTTAATTAAATTGACATTGATTTATAGCTGGATTGCTAACATAAAATAGCTCTACAAACATAATAAATTTTTGCGATTCAGTTTCCCCTCACAGAATGGTGCCTCGGGCATCTCCTCTCCGCAGACACAGTTATTTTATGTTATTTTTCTTCGCAGCGACAGCTGTGTGCATTTACTTTTGTAAGACAAATAAAGATTTCTTCTGAGAGAATCTGCCTTAAAAATTTAATAACGTCGGCGAAAGAGATGCACGGAAAAAAAACGAAGGAAAGTGGCTTGTAAAGTTTGAAATGAATCGGGACCGAGTGAGGGTGGGGTCAGAGAGAAACTTCTTTACATCTTTGCCCGCATTTTATTTGGGTCGGAAAGCACACCCTTACTTTGTTGGCGCGGAAAATAAAATAAAAATTCCCGCTCTTGTTTCATTTGAGGATTAAAACTTCTTTAGATATTCCGGCGGAATATTAGAATTGGCAAATCGAGCGCACGCAGGTCCAATTTTGCCAGCTGGCTGGCTCGAGTCCTGTGGCCAATCACAAGCAATTCGGCGCCTCTCGAAATTGCTTGAATGCAGTAATGCGTGCCAAATTCAATTAATCGTTAGCTTCCAAAGCAATCTGTAAAATCAGCCAAATTCCTGCTCGCGTTGGCACTCTCTGATAATTGGCCAACTTGCCAATTATGCAGATCAACTGATTCCTAATGAATTAGTAAGAAGATTTATCCAATCCCGACAAATAGGTATAAATTAATTTTCAAGAGGTTATCAATATGTAGGGATTATCAACAGTCAAATTTTGTCTTTTGTGTTGGATTATTATCCTTAAAATTTATTTTTGAATAGATTGTTTTGAGTGAAGACCCCAAATGGATTAAAATTATCGGTCATTATAAGGCAACGATCGATTACTCTTGCATATGATCACTCATTTTTATCTTTAAAGGCAAATCAAAGAGTCACACATTGACATAAATGAATTGCGTATGAATTTTTGTACACATATAAATATAAGAGATGTGCAAAGGTTCTTAACACTGAAAAAGAAATGTAAAATTTTCATCTTTATTATTTCCGCACAGAAGCTGACAACTTTGTTGTTGGTTGTGTGCGCGCTGTCAGATTTTCTCATGAATATTTCATGAGTTGCAGTGGTATATTCTTAGTATCAATCTCGCTATATTCCGAGCAAACACAACCAACCAAAAGCAACGACCTGTATTTCGCTGTGAATTAAGGAGTTTGTCAAGAGTTGCTTAAATCAAGAAGAAAAAATATTTGGAAAAGATTCTGGGAACAGAAAACGAAATTGAATGGCGGTGCGAACGACACTTTTATTGCACCCAACAGGATCGACCTCATATTTTATTTATCATATATGTAACTATCTTGAGAGTTTTTATCGCATTCAATCTTCCTCTGCTATGGAGAAAGAATAAAATTTATGCATTGATTTTCTTTACAATGAAAACGATTGCTTTTCAATCAGTTTCAAGGTTGTGGCTTTTCAGTTTACTCTGCGCATTGACCTGTTATATTAATGTAAAGATGAGACTTTGCGGACAAAGGATGAATTGGTTTTTAATCATTTTCCAATAACACAGATGGTTTGTGTAAAAGCACGCGTTGCGTATGCACAAGTTTCGCAACTGGCCTATATCTAATGCAACGCACATTATGCAAAGAGAGGTCTATAATTTACATGTTGTGCAGCAGCAACGCAGCTCTTTGCGAAAATCAATATCACAGCCCGCATGCTGCGTAAAGGGGATAGCGGAAGATTGTGAGAGCCTTTGCCGGCAGGTATGCAACCGGTTGAGCTCTTTTGCTCTGACATTGAAATGCTCTCTGGTGTGCACGAGGGATTCACAGATTACGATAATGCAATGTTCTAAAGCTCTTATCTGCCTCAAAACCAAAATTATCATGATATAGGGCTTGGAAATTTAAAGTATTATTTTTTATTAGTTTTTCAGTCATGTTTGTATCTTCAGAATATTTTTATTTCTTTGACAGTTCATTGATAAGATATTGAGAAAGAAATTTCCCATTGAAAGGTTTCTTTGGTTAAATTGGAAAGCTGCATTTCTTGGAGCTCATATGATCAATAATTCAATATCAACACCATCTTGAATTTCTGACTTCTCACATCTTAAAAAGCGTGAAAGAGGCTGAGGCTGAACATTTTTTTGAATTGAACCATCACACATTGGGATAATGTTTCTAAAGCCTCGTTTGGTTCCTTCTTCCGCGCCGGAGAAGAACTTTGCAACCGAATCATTCTTTTTCAAACCCCCTTTATGCCAAATTTATGAAAAAGTTTTGACCTTTAACTTTTATTTCTTTGACGTGAATTCAAAGCCGCCCACATTTCGATAATTGAAAGCTTCTGGATTTATTTGGCTGCACTGAGACCGGAACGTTTCTCGTTCCATTTGACGCCAGCTACAAAGAGCGTGTCTGCAGGCTCTTTTATCAGTGTGTCCAACCCCAAAAGCCTTGTGTTGCGCCGGGTTAAAATGGGGGAACATTGCAAAAAAGCGCTACTTGTATGCGAACGAAACTGCGGAGAGAGTGGCAGGCAGCTTATCTCAATTTTCTTTTGTGCTTCATGACAAGAATTCGTCCACGCCGCATTTTCCGCATTTTCTCTCCGTGCTCTCGCACGCACTGCGTAAAATAGACTGGAACTCCTATCGCTTCCGCCAGACTTCACCTTTTTGCCATATTATTCACCAAGCTCTTTTCATCATTCATGAGGCTTGTTCTAGGCAACACAACAAGATAAAGCTCCCAAAGCCCTTTTAAATCATGAAATACGATTACTTTTTACTATATATTATGTCAATTACAGGCTGAAAATCTCACCATAAACGTCAAATATTCGATTTTCCCGCGCTCTGCGACTTTTGCCACGCCCCATTTCAAAATTTCTGGTTGCTGTTCATTGTGGACGTATTTTTCGACGAAAAAAATGCAAAATTTAAAAACAATCAGTAATTTTTTCGTCATTTACGTATCTCGTGGAAATCGATTATTAATTGTTCTAAAAGAGGAAAAGAAAAAAGTGGCTCATTTACTAAGTTTGCACCTAAGCAAATAAAACATAAATCGCAATTATGCTGTATAAAAATTTGAATTAATTGATAAAAATCTAATTTAAAATAAAATTTGTATTGAATTCAATTTGCAAGGTGGCTTTAAATTTATACAAACTCCACTTCAGATAGAATGCGTAGATTAAAAAAGAAATAGAAGACAAGTTTTGAAGCCATCGTGTTTTGACTCTTGGCAAAGGGTCTATGACTCGGCGAATAAGCGATTACATCAGCTGATTAGCATATTAACTGGACGCTCTTATTTCATTTTTCTGCTAGTGGTGCGCGGCACCCATGACTTTTCACTATTTATCGACTCTGTGTTGGAAAACACGATTAGAGGTGGTCCAGCGTGACGCCACCAGCCACCACCGCTCTAATTTGAGAGGCATGTGCGACAAAATCGTTGTAAGCGATACCTTTTGCCGAGTTAGCCCAGCGGGATTTACAAGCAAGAGGAAAAAACCTGTTTAGCACCAGTTTTCCGTTTCGGCTCTTCATCCAAATTATCTGTCTGCTTCCCTTTAAATACTAAGTTGTGCGCGCACAGACTCTGTCTGTGCTTTCTGCAGTTCATTAATTTCTGCAAGAGAGAAAGGGAAAGATAATTGAGGCACGTGGAGGGCACACGTACGAAGTGGTCCCTGAATGCAAATTCACTTACTCGGTTCACCTGGAAAGCAGGTGAAAAATATACTACCTTGCCGGCACATACCTCGTCGGGCAATAACTTTCAAGTTTGTAATTCGCCGGAGCTCGCGTGCTCGGCTGAGTGCGTAATTTTGTTGAAATTTTATGCTCACTCGGGCCCGGATCGCCATTTTTTATTATTCATGAAGATGAGTTCCTTACTTAAAAATGTCGAGTGTGCCGTGTAATTTAGAGAAATAATTAAATGGAAAAGATGTCGTCATCGTATTCAGAGAAAGAGTTTTTCTATGGAAAAAGGTAAATAAATGTATTCTTGGCTAGCTGCGGCTTCTTCTTTCCGTCCTCCCTATTTAAACTACCACCGCGCAGCAGTAAATGTTAAAAACATTCCGAGTCATTAAACGAGCCGCATAAGACTTAGCACAAAAGTTTCCAGCAGGCTTTGTGTACCCTTCTTTCATTGCCGCGGCCGGAAATTAAGCTGGCAGTCGGCAAACATTTGAAAAGTCTAAAATTGAAGTCGTTTGTCGCCGTCAACCTTTAGAAAGACTTCAACCCCCCCCCCCCCCCGGCTGTAAGCATACGCTATTGACAGTTTTCCCTTTTTCTCCTCGAAGATAATGCTTTTAATCTAAACTCCTAGAAAGGAATTAGTACAAGAGGTGCTTAAACAGCTGTATCTCACGAATCTCTTTTGAAGGGTAAACATTTATATAACTTTTATTAAAAATCATAAAAGTGTTTGCGAGTGAACGTGGGCCATAAAATCACACTGTTGCGCTTGCACGAGCAGTCCAGAGAACCGGCAACTAAAGAACTTCCAAGGCGCCTCTTAAGAGCCAATAACTCTTCAGCTGGAGGAAAATTGCGTCGAGGGTGGCTTGCTGCATCCGCCGCGACTCTCTTATCTTGCTTTACCAGAGCAAAATACACTACTTCTTGCAATCGGTGCACTTTATCGCAAGTAGTGCGCGAAAGGATTAGTATCTTGCTTGCGGCAAAAACCAACAATGTAAAAATGAAAGGCTTCTTAATGGAGTTTGAGGACAAGTCGCAGTCGGGATAGCAGAGTGATATTACAACTCGGAAGAACTGTGAAGGCAGTAAAATAGCTGGTGAAATTTCTTATAGAGTTTCAGTTGCTCATATAGACAGCTCTCCAGTTGATCGAACTATTTGATTATCTCAAATTTATTTGTTCAGTGCACGTAGACAGTTTCTTTCTTGTTTGGCAATGCTAAAAACTAACCAAATTTGCTCATTTAGCTCTGGCAATAATTGGTCCAATGAATTTTGAGTTTGTGGAATTTAGCAACATTTCATCTTTAAAATATCCAACAATCAAACCATGACTAAATAAAAGTTATATTTCAGATTTTGCTGAATATCTAAAAAATAAACTGTTTTGTCAACGATTTTTCGCTCGGTTTCGATTTCTCTTGTTCAACGGTGTGTGAATTATGAGCAGAATTTCAATATATTAAAAAAACAAATATAATGATTTTCAATTAGGAGAATGTTTGCCGCTTCTGAAGAATGCAAACTTTGTAGCATGTTTCTAAAAATTGAAACGGAAAATTCTAGCTTTTCCTAATGTTGAAAGCAAGGACTGATTTTTAAAAATGTTCTGTACAGATCCACTAAATTGAGGGAAACATTTTGATTCTTGTTGAAAAGGCAGTATCATAAAATATGGAATAGTTTTTGTAGCATGCACAATTTTTCTAATCCTACTAATTAAGAAAAGAAACGAGAAAATGTGCGCTTTGATAATTAAGCACGTATAAAACAGAAATCGTGATGCTGGAGTTGTGTTCCCCACTCAAGCGCAAACTAATTTGCACGGCGAGTTATTACAGTGAAGCAGTTGCAATGCAAAGCAATATTGTGGTATTACGGTGTCATACAGCACAAAATTTATGATCGTGACGCATTAAATCGACGGGCTTCTCTTCTCTCCCCAGCAATTAAATTGAAGCTCTAAATCACTCTTTGCAAAATAATAATCTGCGTAACAACCTTATGGCATAAACGTGAGGGTTGAGTAAGCGGAAACAAAACCTTGAGCACAGTTTCAAATTACAGAGTTTGAACTCGATGTTAGAAAATCTGTTGGCTACAAACGTTAATGATGTTTTTTCATATCTGATCTCGCACCCAATTAAAAGTTTTGCCGGGTATTTTGGAAAGAGGGAGGACTCAAAGCGACAGAAAACAACTTTTAATGAAAGTCATGGGGAAATATTTTATTTCGATGTTTTTTTTTAATGAAAGATCAACAAAATTAAAAATTTATGCGGAATCACATTTTCCAATTAAATCGCATCGCGTCCTGCTCTTTGCGAGTTATATCACCATCAAATCTATAAATTAAATACTATTTACGACCCATACAGAATGAGACAATGGTTCAGAGCACATGTTCCACTGCAAAAATACCGTAGTACCTTTTCTGTGTGAGCAAAACGGAGAAATACATTCCACAAAGGCCTGTTCAATTTTATAAAGCATCTGTTAGATTCTACGTATGATTTTTGATATTTTAATAGCTTCTTGAATTTTTTCTGCGCATTCTTTAAAAAAGTGTTAGGTCAAAAGTGAGGTATATAGGTCACAAATTGATGAAGTAATTTCAACAAACGGCGAACATGCTGCAATTAACAAAAAATACTAATAACCACTCGCACACTGACCAATAATTATGGAAATGAACTTGCCCAGTGGAAGATGAGCTAGCTTTAATTACAGCAGAAGAAATCAGCATTGCTTGTGTGATGAAGATTGATGGTGCTATTTAATTCAGCAGCGCCAGTTGCTGTGTGTTGCTGCAAAAACGTCTTTATTAATGAACACACCAGACACCATGCTACTGTGCCATAAGCCCTTCGAGAAATGGAGCACGTGCTCCGCAAATAAACAAACAACGCGCAACTACAAACTCCAAGGATGGAGTTTAATTATGACGTAAGTTTAAATTAACAATAAGTGACGAGTCTCTAACTCAATGTTAATACTAAATTGTTTATAGAAAGTGCGTATATAACTAACAAATTTGCTTTTGTTTCCTCGTGTTGGTTTAAAATGATTTGTTGCTCATCAGGTTCCAAAAGTGTTTGCTAACGAACCAGACTTTATTGAGCCATGTAAATATCAATATGACTAGACCTAAGCAAAGCATACATGTTACAACATGACGGTTTAATTACACTGCCAATGTTTACTGGAAAATTCCACAGTAAAATCGCTGCTGCTGAGATTCAAATACAGCCTATACCCAAAGCCACGTTCAAGGACGGAGCTTGAAATCTAATCTATAGTTTTATAAAGAGTGCACTCTATATGCACCGACTCTGCTACTTCGGATGATTTTCCTATTTGAGTATGTATATAGCAATTCAAGGTAGATAAGCAGCTTCCACATTGCTATTGGAAAAGGAATGAATCGATTTTGATGCGCGCATGTTAATGGAAACGTGCCTAGCATTGTTAATATAACAATCCCACATTTTCATCAACATTTCGATATCGAAAAGTCTTTCCACCTCTTTAATTAAAAAAACGCTGCTGTACGACACAGTATTGTGAATTTTACCACGCTGAAAAGGAGTAAATTTTATGATTAAAACTAATCTTGGTCTGCTATGGTCTTGAGCACTTTCATTCAAGGGGTGAGGAAGACGGATGATTGTTAAAATTCAATTTGAGTAATTTTAAATTGTTTGCATGATCAATAGGTTGTGTCAATTCCTTCAAACCTGTGAAAAATGCATTTTTACCATTTTAGATAGTTTAGGAAAGGATTTAACCCCCTAGACTGCTCTAGCTATCTAGGGGAGGTCACAAAGAGTCGAATAGTGGGCAGGTTTTTGTAAATGTGATGCTTTTAGAAGCTGAGATTGGCTGAAAAATATATTTTGGAGGCTTTTTGTAAAAAAAACAGTGCATCAACTAAATCTCGGGCTGTAGGAGTCAAATTTCAATAAATTGTATGCCGTTCAAACTGTCTTTACGTCCTGTGATGAGCTGAAGTGGTTTCAGGGTGTTAATCCCTCTACTCCGCTGCACATAGAGGTGCCAAAATTAACAAAAAAAGTAAATAACACTTTTTTTAGGATGCAAAAAGAGGGTTGAAGGGGTACTACTTTGGCTATCTAGGGGAGGTCAAGACTAGTCTATTTGGTGCGTGGTTTTTAAAAACTCGACGGTTAGAAGCTGAGATTTGGGTGTGCAAACCATTTTCGAAAACCTGAATTTTTTTAAATTTTGTGACCTTGATTTTCAGATTAAGAAAGCTATTTTCGTGACCTTGACCTGTAACGTTATTGGAATCGATGAGACGAGTTCAATGGTGTCTAAATTTTTGCTCTACAACCAACCTGAATAAAACTATACGTCATAGGCACAAATCTGTAATTTAGATCTTTGTATGCCCGTAAAAAAAGCAAAATAGGACCATCTATGGCATAAAAGCATTAATCAAAGTCATCAAAAACTTTTCGTCTCCTTTGGGAGACATTTTGAGGCTTAATTTTGCGCTTTTTCTTGCACTGTTAACCAATTAAGGTGGTTTTTGCAGTTTGCGAAGGTTTTAAATGATTTAACAATACGTCAGTGGTTTAAAGGTTTAAAATTGCATGATTCGTGCTCATTTGATGGTCTTATAACAATTGGAAGCTATATCATTCAGAAAAAAAACAGTCTACCTATTTCACCTATAAATATTCATTTCTTCTAAAATTGAATACATTAAATTACCTGAAAGGCCTATTCGAAATCTATCGGGTGCGACAGTAATTTGAGGATCGCAGAATAATTCTCTGAGTCGAAGCAGGTACCAAACAATCTTGCATGCGTCAGGATTAGCCGCAAAAATGGTATAAAATTACCATCCGACCGACGAGATTTTACAACGCGTCAGTAGCAGCCGAGCCATAAACACCATTTTGCATAATGAGGCAATAAAATTGGTCCTTAAGTCCAAATCCCCTCACCACGCAGCGTCAGCAACTTGAAACAAGACCGACCGCTCTGCTCGCGAGCGACGCCGGCAATAAATCGGTCGTGAGTCGAAATTTTAATTAAACGTTCGCGGCGGTTGCGTCCACTACTCACTAAACATTTGCGCGCACGAGCAATGAATCAATTAGAAAAGCTAGGCCGAATTTACGGTCGTTTAAATGAAGACGTGGGCATGATTAACGAAGTAATTTGCTTAGTGCTCGCACATTAGAACTAGCGCGGCGGGCTCGGGTTCAAGGTCAACTCGAACTTTGCGGATAAAGGCCTTTTCTCACTCCATTAGGGTCCGTGAGCACTTAATTCCGACTCGAGGAGTAATCAACAAGCTAGCCTGGGGATCATCAAATAGTATTAGAAGATGTTTGCCTTCTGCTGGCTTTGAATTATGGCCACATTTATATTGATTGTATGAATTGCAGATCAACTCGCTTAGAAGACATTATAGTTTAAGTCACATCTTTATTGCGATGATAGGTAAAGAAGATAAAATAATGTTATTCCACTGAAGTGTTATAGCATCAAATTTACAAGCAGGGTTTAGTCAAAAGATTGGACTAATGCAAAACGATTGTCAAGTAGATTTCCTGTAATGGCAATTGTTTTTCAGATTCAGAAAGATTTTAATTTGTGAAGCCGAAATTATTTATAAAGGTGGCTTTAAAAATACGTCAAGAAATGCCTGATTGTTTTTTAGAAGCGTATAATTATGGCCAATAGGGGTTGAACCCACCTCAAAAACGAATCAGCTCACCAAGGGAAGTCAAGCCAAGTCGAGTGGTGAGCAATTTTTACATTTCTGACAATTAGAACCCAAAAACTGACGATTACAACATTTGCAAAAATTGAAAAAATTTGGTTTTTCAATATTCGATTTTTTTTTTTGAAAACATAAGCCGAACAGAGCCTTTAATTTTTCCCTTGCGCCTTACGCTCGCACGTATCCTGAGACCACTTTTAAGAGGCGTAATAGATTTTTAAAATATGGCGCTGGTTTTCAAAATTCCAAAAAGTGAAGGATTGGTTTGTGACTAATTTTTGTTCTTTTCGCACATAATTTTGTAAACACAAAAATGTTTTTGCACTTTTATTTTGTTAAATAGCTGCTGCGATGCAGCAGCTGAACGAGCACCAGCCGTCAATTTGTCCTGAATTGGCTGCACTTTGTTTTTTCCAATAAATATGATTTCAAAAAATAAATAAATAAATAAATAAATTTCTTCAACTTTTAATTAGTTATGGCCAAAAATGTCTAATAAATTTGCAAAAATGAATTATTTTATTAGAGTTTAAACTGATCGAGGGTGTGAATTTCGTCAAATTATCTTTATTGCGCCAAAACCATCATGCACTCAATTTTCAAATATTCGTCTAAAAAAACCCTTCCTTTTTTGCATCATAGGTTCTTCACGACAACCTAACCACGGGTTTCTTAAAAATCTATTCTCTAAGCAACCAGTCGTGGAAAAAATCCGGACGGACTGCAGCCATAAGAAAATAAAATGAAACTACTTTGTCCTAATTTGACTCTTGCTTTCTGCACCTCTCCTCCAACAGCCAAAAGTTTTTTAAACGGAGCAGCAGTAGATTTTCTAGGAACAGCTCGCATATCCTTAAAAATTTGCTTGTTCGTGATTGAACTACCGCCGCGTTTCTTTATTCTGTTTCCTTCGCTGCTCTGCGCGGATGACACACGCTGTTTGATATTCAAAGCGGCGAGATCCATTATGAGCGCGCAGCACTGGACGCTGATTTTGCACGCAGATAACAACAAAGAAGACGGAGTTGCTGCTGCGGCGGTCGTTGAGCGTGACGGATTTTTCGGGAGCAGCCCGATCGTGTGCCAATGGCGGCTGCAGCTTTAAGCCCGAGCGAGCGAGCAAGCTCTTGAGCACCGCGCTGGACCACCAGCTCTCTCTCGGAGGAGGATGGAGCGTGGCAGGCGCGTGTGCCGCGGCTCAATGCATGCACGCCGCCGCGCATCATCTACCTGCTGCTTTTTCGTTCAGTCGCTGCGTCTGTCAAAATATATCAGCGCCACGCTTCATTTAACACGTGACAGCTCAAATCTTTCGTTGACATTTCCTAAATCCCTTTGAAAGTGAAAGAATTGTTGCTTTTGTTGTTATTTTTGTATAGAATATGGCTTTTAAATTTTCAAGGCCGATTTGACGGTTATGTGTTATGTGCTTTACAAATATGAGTTAATCTTGTTTACACAGTTCGCACAAACTTCCATCCGTTTTTATCCTGACGAGAGCTATTTTATGATATTATTTCTGAAATCTATATGACGTATTATCGAAAAGTGAAGGTCAAAAGCTAAACAAATCTCTTCTATATAGATTTTTTTTCTATTTCTAACTCCTTCATGCCGATTGAAAAATTTAGGATGGTGTTAGAATGATACTTTATAAAGCATTTTAAATTTAATATTTAGCTAATTAAAATAGGCAATAACTAAAAAATCTTAAGCTGGGAGTCTCTGCACATACAATTTAAATCTGAGAAGGACATTTCTAAATTTTAAATTGATTAGAAAAGTTAAAGAACCCTTTCCAAAATAAAAAAAAAAGAAATTCTAAAATACTCTTGAGCGTTTTATTTTCGGAAATTACGCACATTTTTTAAGTTTACCTGGTTTATAATTTAGGACATAGGAGGTTAAATTCAAAGAGGAAGGGTTTTTATTAGAGATTAATATCTTAAAAACCCTATTTTTATATTTTCGAATTTTTAAACTTCTTAAAACTGTAGCATTGGGCGGAAATTTCCGATAATTTTAGTCTTTTTGTCAATCCCTGGTATAGCAAACAAGGTAACTTAAGAGCTAAACTAAAATTAGTTTAAGAGGTATTTTGGCTACTGGGCTTGCTTCACTCCCACTCACGTTGTCAAGCGGTCTGTTTGGAATTCGGTAGGTATGCGACTTCTGGTTTCCTTTTTACGAATTCCCGGAATTTGGCCTCAAGGGTGAAAGTCGAGTGAATCAGCTTTTATTACGTCCTGTGTGCCCACGTTTGTCACTGCTGGAAAACACTTTTTCAGCAATTGGCTTCCTCGTAGGAGGAAAAGCGTACCGAAAAGCAAATTATATTTCCCCAAGCGACGAGACCGCAGTCAACCAAAAATTGTGCCTCAATTATTAATTCTTTGAACTCTTTTGTTCGCCCTAATTAATTAATCCTTTGACATCGACTAATTGCGCAAGCCCATGCTGATTTCGGCAAATCCAATTTTCGCGTTGCTCATTCAAAGTGTTTTGCGGAGTATTATGAGGTTGGCAAACGTCCTCGGTGACCGCAGCGCTTATTCAAATCCGGACCCAGCCTTCAAATGAGCGACGTCTCCTTTGATGTCAGCAGCAGTCACAATTCCACGTGACCAACACTTCATAACATCCTTCTCGGAGCGAATTTGACGTCGGTCGAAACAGGTTGCGCGGCAAAAATATTTCATATTCGCAAAAGGTGGGCCAGTCCCAAATGATAATTTATGCAGGCAACTTTTGTAAGTACCAGAAAATTAGCGTGGCGAGAGTACACACTTTGTAACTCGTGCGCCTGGCGTTTTTTTTTTTATTAACTGATGCTCAATAATAAAGCAGCCGGCGTTTTTTTCCGCTCATTCCGAAACTCAGGTGGTAGAAATTTCGGCTGCCGCTGCGCCGAGAGCGATTATCTCATTCTGCGCGCGAGCATCTCCTCTTCTCGCTAATCGAACCAACAAAATCTAGTTCAATAACCTTACACTTTTACACGCTAATTATGATGGTCGTCGCGGTGCGCGTATTTGAATTTTTTATTAGCCCAGCGGGGCCTAATGATAGGCTGCCTCATTATTGATTATCTCTTTATGCTGCGTGCCCGCCGAACAGCACGCTCGACTGTCATTATTTTATTATTCTAATGAATCGACCTTTTTGTACTTTAATTAGCCTGCAATTAAGTTACACACTTGGCATGCGAGGGGGACGTGCGGGGCTGTGCTGACGACTGAATCATTTTCAGCACGACGAGCAGTGATATCATTATGTGCCCGGGCGTATCCGAGTGAGCTCCCATTGATATATGTATAAGCGACAGAATCCGGGCTGTCATTACGTGAAAATGAACGCAGACCGACTCATCAGCGGCACACACACGCATGCTACGGATAATATTTTTGCGCATACAACTTGTAACGCACCAGTCGTGGATTATAGTCGATTTTGTTACAAACGAACGATTTTCTTGCTGACAAGATTTCAGGTAAATTTAAAGTGAATAATTTTTAAAATACTCATTACATGTTGCTATAATAATAAACCAGTGTTAAATTTTCACTCGTTAAAATACCTTCAATTATTTCACGTCTATTTCGGCCCCTTCACATTTCAGTAGAATAAATAAATTTTCGGGAAATTAATTTTCGTTATTTGGGGATCCCATAATGATGCACTTCTTCGAGTCAAACACATTAGATTCTTTATCCATGCAGATTTTGATAATGAAAAATTAGATTTTCTGCATGATATTTATATAGTCATCTTCACCCAAATTTTCTCAAATTATCCCTATTTTGCTCTAAATTGGATAACGTGTGGCTCACGTGGAATACTAAAAAATATCAATGACAAATATCAATTTTTAAATAACTGTTTTCAAACAATCCAGTCATCTTTCAAACGGTTATCACGGGCAAATCAATTCACTATCGTTTTAAGTTGTGGCTATTTCACTGATTGCACTGGAGAAAATAAATAACATGTTTAACGTCTTGTAGAAACAAATTATTAATATATAAATTATTTTGTGCTCAACGACTCTGATTAGATTAATACAAATTTTAAATAAAAATCGATTCTTTTGGTTTGACTGCGGATTAAAATCATTCCCCCCCCCCCAGGGACAAAATAATCTTGACATTGCGTCGAGTTGGAGTAGAAGCGCGTGTCTGTTCTTCCAATGTCGGCGCGACGAGTAATGACTCCCCCGAATAACAATCACTCGAGAGAATTTCCGCTGATGGAGGGAGCTCTCTCCCTTGATTCCACTCGGAAGATTCAATTCCGATGCTGACTGCTTGGTGAACTAATGTTGAATGTCGCAGATTACGTTGTATAGAGTGCTCAGTGTGTTTGAGACTTTTTCTGCCAGGAAGCAAAGAAAGTAAAAATAACAATTGGCTTTTGTGGTAATACTTCCAGCGCCAAGCAAACTCCTATGCTTTAAAAGCTGATTAAGTGATGGATTAAGAAATTAAATAAAGAGAATTTCCAGCGACGTGGTAACCAACTTCGAGTGTCGACGTTTTAACACTGATTAAATTACTTAAGGGTTAACTTTCTCTATTTTCTACTAACAAAGAATTCTTTTAGCATCAAAGCAAGAGAGGGCGTTTTAAAAGCAACCCCGAGCAAACTAACTAATTTCCTTTCCTTTTCTTAGAAAAGACTCCAATTAAACATAATACCTCTCCGCCGACGAGTTTTGAATAAAGTAAATTAAATCACTATAGCCTTATATGTAAAATTAGAAAGAATTTTCTAATTTAATATTACTCCTAGACGACAAACAAGCTCGTTATATAAATAAATGTCTCTATTTGACAAACCAGCCACAGTTTTCTTAGCTTTGCAATCTCTTAATTAACTCATCATGGCCACTTCTGCGAAATGCGTTGATTTCATGCTTGCTGGTCAGGAATGTCGGGACGAGATCTTGTAAAATTTAACGTGCTGCTAAAACCTCGCGTCGGCATGAAAATTTGTCAACTACCGCCTTGTTAGTTCCGGAGTAAATGAATGAGCAGCCGCCACCATGAGACTTTGACGACAAAGTTAACGTTCTGTGATTTGTTATATTACTCTCACAGAAGTTTCCCTGTTTTCATAAGTGATAATCACAGCGTTAACTTTTGTCAAAGCGTAGTTGAAAATTGATTACAGCTTCCAAGTTGAAAAACGTTAATTATAATTAATTTTACTCCTCTAACAAGGTGAGCCGAAAATTCCGATGATTTTTTTCTCTACTCGATAGACGAAAATTTCCTGCTGTTTTTACGTCTCCATAATTCAAAATTAAAACAAATTTCAAACTGCCAAAATTTAGTGTAAAAGGGTCGGTTTTAAAAAAACTTTACCTTTTCCCGAATTTGCTAAGCATTTTTGCTGTCAGTTGAGTTGTTGTATATTTATGGAAAAAAATAAATTTAAATGTAATTTAAATCCAATTATACCATTTTGCAGCCACTGTACTTAACTTAAGAAGCTTTAAATTGGAAAATTGAAGTACCTGTTGCGGTTGCCTCATTCTTTTCGATGCCTATCTTGCTGCACTGGGAGAAACCTTTCAATTTACGTCAAATAAATTTGATCTCGCGACTCAGGAGGCACGGAGCCGCTCATAGAAAATAACACTTTTGCTATCATTCCGAGGGTGCGCGCGTAACATAAAATTCAATTGGTTCGCTCGTAAATTACTGCACACACGAGAGTTGCTGCTGCTGTTGCGGTGCGATGCCTGCTATTAATCTTTTAATCTGCGAGCATCGAGGTGGCTACTTTGGCTAAGCCCTTTGACGGGCGGCATTATACGTGTATATATCGGCGTCGATTGAAGCCGCTTTGCAGCGACGCAAATTCGACGCCCGAATAGCTCCGCGCATAATTTTACTGCCTGCCATTAAATCACCTTTGGCGCTGGTCCGCAGGGGGAAGTACAAAATCGAATTGGTTGTATATCAGTATGGTGCTATTTTAATCTAATCGCCCCAAAATATGAGCGAATTTATCTTCTTGAAATGTAAAACTTGCAATTAACGACGGAGCGATTTATTTTTATCACCGAATTGAGAATCCACCTGCTTCCTCTCAGTGCTTAATAGGATTATGAATGATTGCCTTGTGATTTCGCTAACCGAATGTGAAAAATTTATGACTTTTGTGTTACAGCAGCCTAATATTATATTTAATAAAGTGGATATGAACTGAAAATTCCTGAAACATAATTTATGCCTAGTTATTTTAAATATATTCTCTAACAATTTAGAATAAAAGCTCACTCCCCAGGCTGCCGTTTGAATTTTCGAGAAAATCTAGCGGCGAGAACTGTCTTCTTTTCGAAAATCTTGACTGATTTCTCCAGGAGGGAAATTTAGCTCATCATTCCGGCGGATAGTTCGCAAAAAGAGGAATCCAAATCAAGCAAACAGTTTAATATTTCGAGAAATTAGGTTTTTGAATTTTGACTGCTACTCAGTCATGATTTGATTAGTGCACAATGAAGAGATAATTATGTAAATTAAAAAATATATATGTATTTTAAACTGCTAAAATTTAATACAACAGTTCAAATTAAAGTAAATCCTTTATACCTGCTTTTATTTAAAATTATAGAAAAGCTACAAATTTCTCAGGTTATGCCGTTTAAATTTGTGAGAAAATCGACTCCAAATTTTGCATGTCAATCAAGCGGCGAGCGTAAATTGTCTCTCCTGAGTGGAAAATCACGATTCATTTTACAATGAACTACTACTTATGATAAACAAAGAAAAATGTCCTTAATAGTTGGCTTGTAAAGCTCTACTTTAAATTCAGCTTGTGTATTTGCTAACAAACCGACCTGTTATTCATGCTTATACCCATTGAGATGCAAAGCAAAAGGCGTTTTGTTTTTAGCTGCGAGGATGTTTACAGAATCCATAGGAATTAGGAAGGCACCCTGCTCATTTTAGCCGAATGGCAGGATAAATTAAAGACTATTAAGGCAGTAGCTTAAATGTAAATAAGTTGTCTAGCGTGAAACGCAGTGGAATTTTTCACTGCCCGGCGGCGATAAGTGGTGCTGCCGCCTTTTTATGAAGCGTTTCAACGCAAACACACGAGCTTTGTTATTATACTTTGCGAGCGAATATATATCTGCGCAAAGATCAGCACTCGATAATTCAGATTGGCGCGTCCTCGACCAAGTCTTGAGAGCGAGCGAGCGTGTAATAAAGGAGCGACGCCTGATTTGATCGAGCCCGGGCTCCTTTGATGGGCGGCGATATACGCGCTGCTCGATAAGGTGTGAATTTATCGGTCTTTGTCTGTTATTGACGCACCAGGGCAGATCCGCAGGCAAAGGATATTTCAATAGAGCACTGGCTGCATATGAATGCTTTGTCGGGTGTTAAAATTGGATCAAGAAGTGGAGCACTGAGCAATTTGTGACACTCTGTTTGTACGTGACGTTCTCCCGGGAATTATGCATTCACGTATGTGTTAAAACTCAATAAACGTATTGATCCGTCATTGCTACTGGATTATTAATGGCTTTGGTGATTATTATCCGTCAGGTTGTTGTTGTTTTAGCTCACGCAAAATGCGCAATTTGTGTCAGTGAGTGATTACTCATCAACTACAATTCCAGACTGCAAAGGAGTGAATCTGCGTAATTGGATGGGAATCGAGCTGATTTCGCAGCATTTCTCTCTCTCCATTTACTTTTACCCTCCCTTCAAAAGTGTCCTGCAACAAACCCTTCACTACGAAAACCATTAAAAATGAGTCAAATTCAAACCGAAAAAATATATATTGGGCAGTGCTAATAAGGGCACATACCGAGAAGACTAAGTCTTGGTCTGACCAAAAAATAAATATTGCAGTTTTGTCCATCAAATTAATTTTTCCAAACAAAAGTTAGTTTTTTACCAGATGATGGGAATTTTCTGCATTTCCTCACATTCGTTCGTACTGAAACTTACACAAAATTTTGCAGACGAGGGATTTTTTTTTTAAATTAGAGTCAATCTCTATAAAAATAAATTTTCCCGAATTTACACAGTCGACTTTGTTGGGGATTTCTGTTTTCATTATTGTAACTTTCCGCTCTTTCGCTTTTTATTTGTAAATTAAATTATAAACCGATTTGTTACATGTTATTATTCTTCAATTGAGCAACAAAATTAGACAGGCCAGTAATGCAAAACGTCAAAAGATAAAAAAAACAATAGGTTTTCTGTACTGGAGTGAAAAAAGACGAAAATTTGAAGAAGTTTGCTTGTTTTTTTTAGTAATTTAATAACAAAGATTTTAAATTTCTTTTTATCCTCTGCTCAACACTCCCCGGCGTGGGCTATGAGCCCATCGAGTCCCAATAACACACCACCAAGCGAATAACACGGAGCCCGAATGTCCGCAGAGAAGCTTGGGCCCAATTTGGTCATCTTTTCACCACCACGCACCGATTTCTTTTTATTGAAACGCCAGGCGATTATTGTCCCTAAAGCTACTGGAAAGGTGCGAAACCCAGCAAGTGGTGAGTCGGCGCCAGTGTGCGCCCAGCCCGTTGAGCATAGAGCGTTTCGAGTCACTAAATAACCAACCTTTTGCCGTTTCTGACATTAGGTAGCCAATAATATGTAGATCCCTGAAATGCTCAAATATTGCCCATTGCCTTGACAATGAAATCCAACGGATTAAAAAAATCAGCAACTTTATTTGTATTTTTTGAATCGCGGAATGGTTAGGGTGCTTTATTTTTATAGAGCTACTAAATAAAAAAGGAGGCTATTGCAGCAAATTATATAGAAATTTACTCTTTATGATATCCGTTGTTCTGGTCTTTTGCCAAACTCTGCTGAAAACAGTACTTTTCACAGAGAGGAATTGTCAATAAATCCGTTTTGCGGGAGGAAATATTGGTTTTGCCTGCCTGCAAAGGTGTGAGATTTACGGAGACTGGCCGAAATTCATGGCCTGTCAAAAGCACGGGTCACGCCGCTCCAGAGTCGGGCGATAAATTTTGTAAGGCTTCAGCTACACCATCAGTTGGCTCGATAGAAAAATAATCGCTCAGTTGAGCGATTTATTGCAGGTGTCCTCTGGCTTTGTGCCTTATTCTGCTTCGAATGGAAAACCGCTCGCTGCCATTTTAATAAAAGAGATGTCTTTTTATTCCTCTCTGCTGCCAAGTTTTTTAATACGATTTCCTCATTAAGCAACCTGTTGGATAATTACTAAGTTTTTGCGAGCAGTCAGACAAGGGAGTGCCAGCGTCTTTTTTGTGCTCGCTCCAGTAATTTACATCTCGTCACAGTGTGAAAATTTTCCACAGTCTCCACACCATTGTCAGCGCCGCCGAGAGTGCGTCTTGCTGTTAGTTGGATCGATAGTACCTCGTTTTTCCAGCCCAATTGCCACGTGGGAAAGAAAGTTCATCCGAACTCATTTCTTAACACTGGAGAATAGTGGAAAGAACAGCTTTTAATCGTGTTTCATTTTACCGATAATGCGTTGAGAGAATTGCTCACGCGATTCTTTCAGCTGAGTTTGAAGGCTAAATGTTCTCTCCGGCGTGAAATATATTTTTAACTGCATCTAGGAATGGAATCTGCGTTGTACAACGTTGAGAATAAATTTAATAAACTTTCCCGCAGTGCACCACATTTTTGCGCTAGATTCCACAATAACATCGATTTAATGAGAAGTGTTGCAAGACTGCATAGGGAAGAAAAATGTGACTTTCGATGCAGCTGACATTACGAAAGCCGATTTTATTGTTTGAACAGTTAAAATAACTTAGGTTTGTTTTTAAAGGAAAACAAATTACTTACATTTTGCATTTTCAGCTGAAAATTTTTTTTGTGGAATTTTTCAACAATTCTTCTCTACAATCCAATCAGGACCAAATATAAGCTTTACAGAAAAATGGTGAAGTTTTCCTTTTATCAATAAAAATGCCCTCACAAAATTCGGATGATTGTAAATTTTCCCTTGGGTTCCGTTTCAATTTGCGAGGAAACTGGCTTAAAAGTTTTGTTTTCATGCTAATCAAATGGCGATCCCAGAAGGGAAATTTGTCTCATAATTTGAACTGTTGGATAGATTACGACAAGGGAAATCAAAATCAAGCTTAAACCGTTTAATTTTTCGAGAAGTGTGCCAAATTCTGAAATTTAACTGTTATTTATTGTCTTGATTTGAATATTCCACATAGCATAGATAAACTGTGGCTAAATTCCCCGAAAAATATACTCGATGAACTGCTCACTATAGACAAAATTGCAAAATAATAATAACGGTTGGCCTGTAAAGCCCAGAAATACCCAAATTTCTCGGAAAATTAAATTTTTCTCTTGATATCAATTCCTATCTCCAACGGTGTGCGAATTTTGAGGTAAAGTTCCCTCTCAGCGAAATAAAAATCGTATTTTTCAACAAAGAGACAGTTTTCACCGCTTGACTAGCATGCAAACGTTTGATCTGATTTGCTCCGAAATCTGGATTTTTTTGCCATTTCTTTACATCAAAGCAATCGTTTTGCCCAATTTTTCTGCACGTATTTAAATTTATTTCACCATCCATTCCTGGTACTGGCACCACGGCAAGGATGTGTACCAGAATTGGAATTACAAAAAAGTGATTTCCTTAGGGAAATTGCGCGATACAAACCTCTCCGTTGTGACAGGTTGATTAATGTTTGAAGGAGACATCGCTGCATCACGATCGAGAAGCATTTTATTCTAGAGATTAATGCAAGCAGCAGAGAAATAAAACGTCCCTAGAGACCAATTTATTAGTCACATAAGAACATAACGAAAAGATTTAATGTAAATTAAAGGTGAAGCGGCAGAGCATGAAGTTTATTTTCGTTGGAAACGTAGCGGCACTAACAAGATGTTATTATGATGACGGTGATGTGCGAAGCTACGACAAGCTGGTCACGCGAACAAAACGAGAAGTGAACTGCTGCGAGCTACGCAAATGAGGAATGAGGCGCACCCTTTAAGACATATGCAGACCTTTATTTAAAATATAATATTTTTCACGAGTTCTGAAGAGAAAAAAAATCATTAATCTCGTTTACTTTCAACAATATACGCACAATTTGGACGGATTTCCAAGACGTGCAAATCCGCCTGACGACCAAAATTTCCTCGACTCTCAGTTGCAATGCGAAATAGCGCCTTGGCATGTGTCAAAACGAAAAATTCTTCTCGTGGGAGACCAAGTCCCTCGCAACAAGTGAAAAGAAACTTTTCGCTGCTCAGCTCAGCTGCACCGCAGTAATTTGTCAATGTTTCGCAACAATTTTCAGCAAAGCCCAGACCGCAATGCCTTCCTTCTTCCTTTTCTCCAACGAGGGGAGCGAATTGAGAAAAGTCTTTCCAGCTTGATATGCTCGGCGTGAAGGGTAGCAGGGGATTCTTTTATGCAGTGCTCGCAGCGCACGTCTGGGGCATTTAAATGCACATGCGGAATTATACTACTTGCGGCAGGTGATTCGGTCTGGATTTCGCTCTCGCTGCGCTGTTTAGAATGGCGCCGCATTAAAAATTTAGGTCTCCAGGTGCATTTTTATAGGATTGCATGGTGTAAGCAGCAGATTTTTTTTCCTTTTTCCGGAACATGCACAGAATGCAATTTGTGAGCAGAAAATTAATTTTCCCCTCTGCATGCAAAGCTCTGACCTTGAAACAAAAATTATATTTTTATGGTAATGGCTCTGTGAACTAAAAATTTATGTCATTAAAGTGAGTTCTTTTGAAATTGCAGTTATTTCAATACTTAATGGAGCAAGATAAGGAAGAATATATATTTTCAACTTTTGCCAATTTCAAATTAAATGCATGTACATGTATTTTTGATAAGGGAAAGTAACGGCTTTTAGTGGGGTTTAATTTCATTTTTCTAGATTTTTCTTCATTTTGGCTACTTAGAAATTTCGCTGTTAAATAAAAATCAATTTTAATTGGTACTTTTCCTGGAAATCGGGTAGAAGCGTTTTTTATAACAGAAAATACGGACAAAACATTCTGCAGCTCTGCAGAAAAGACGATCGATAATGATTTATAGTCTGCCTTATTCGTGTTCATTTATGGAGACAAGTCTCAGCGCACAGAGAAAAATTGCCAATCACAAATTCAGCACCCTATCAAAAACGTAACGAGTTTTCCCTGTAACGAAAATTCATCGGGTTGGCAGTGTGATTCATGTTCTTGGCGCTTCGGCTTATGAGTTATTAAGTTTGTAATTCTTAGTAAAGAAAGAAAGAAAGTTTGGAAATTAATCTCAATCAAGAAATCCATCTGATCTCTGCACCTTTCCTCTTTTCACTCCGTTTTTTAGGCGCAAGGTGCGCGTGCGACGAAAATTAATCACAGCCTCGAGAAGAACGAACTGACGTTTTATTTGACACAAAAAGTTGAGAGCTTATAACCAGGCCAAGACGAAGGGATACGCGTTTTCACGCACACGCGTCCAAAGAAATTATACAGTGGGCAGCTTGCAAGGTGTCATCCACAGGTGCATGCTGATCTCAATTTAACGCTATGCGAGTGACCAGCGCGCCAACAGCCTCCGTCGCCGCCCGCCTGCCCTGCTAGGTAATATTGGGAGCGAGCGGTGCCATTAGAGAGGCGATTTACGGAGGCCGCCTGCAGAGGACCAATTTGCCGCGACACTTTTTAGGCTCCGCTTATATGTGGGGAGGCAGAATGAGAAATGAAAGGATTATAACATAAATTGCACGAATGGTGGCGTTGCTCTCGGCCATGCATCCCGGCGAAATGAGAGACGGCAACTCAAAATTCATTAAATTACTTTTTAAATTAAAAAAAAGGTTGCAAGACACTCTTATTGAACGTGCGTGCATAAAATAAGTTAATACTCTCCTCTTAATGGAAATGTACAATATTTCAAACTCCCCTTACTTTAATTAGCTCTCGAATTTTAAAAATGCACCTGCCAGATATATCCAGCATTAATTTTTGTCTTACAAGGTAAGAAACATTATTTTATTGGAGGTTGGAATTTTTTATTTGCTTGGAGAGCAAGGTATTGAAATTTTAAATTAATTGTGAAAAGAGATGTCAGCAGGGCCGATTCCTCACGAGTCCTGAGCCATAACTACGGAAAGGGTTTGATTGTGTATTTAGCCAGTCGATAAAGGAAAGCAGGGTCGGTGGTTTCAAATCCATACCTATGGCGATTTATTGATGTCAGATGCGCTGAGAGTATTACACTGCGGCTACCCAAGGGATGAGCAAGGGGGAGAGCTAGAGGTGGCCCAACTTGACCGGTCCGCCGCCAGCAGGAGAAGACCAGAGCCGTCGCGGGTGTGTGTGCGAGCGCTCCCCTCCGTGAGGGGTGGTTGTATAACCTGAGACTCTCCCTCCACGCTCCCCTTTTGGGCGCCCGAATATTTTGCATTGATTGCCTCGTTACAAATAATATTGATCGTAATATCGTCAGGAAAATCCCTGACAAGAGATTAATAATAGCGGAAGTGGTTTGTATTGCAATTTGTAAAATTTATTGATTTGACTTTCCATTTCTGACTGTGAAAAGCAAAAGAGGAATTTAAAATATAATTTTTCTCAATTTATTAATCGGTTTTGAAATAATTTAAATGGTCTGAGCACCATAACGAATACATACATAATTTTCATTGTCTGTTAAACGGAAGAGACACGCTTTTAAAAGTGCCGGAGAAGCGGATTGGAAGCGAAATATGGGATTCGTAAGCGAATTCGGTTCCTGATTTGGGGTTAGAAGCGCGGACGACACATTTGCTTCTCCTCATTGAAGCGTTTTACTCTCTTTGGAACCGTTCTCTTCCACACAGAGTCGATGTGGGAGCGAAGTGGCTCCAAACAGGCGATTCTGGTTCCATTTTCGCATATAAAACCTGAATCGTTCTTTTGTGCTGGCACAAATAGAGGTCAAGCTCAATTTTTCAATTTTAAATTAGATTGCTGGAGCCAAAGATCAAATAAGAAATTTATATAGGTTCGTGTTAGTAAAAATAAAATCTCGCAAAGCGTTACTTCCTACTTAATTTTAATTATAATAAAGTAATGAAAACTAAAATTTGATTCAAGTGTTAAAAGTTTTGCTTTCCAATTGAATTAATCTTGAAAGCTATTTGCTAATGAGATAAATCCCCCTGTGGCAACCATACTGACAACGAGACGGTAATGGTCTAAATTATCCTCCGTGCGGAGAATTCTCAGAATCGTTTAATAATATTCCCGCCAGTAAAGCATGGATTTAGCAGATTAGTTTACATTATAATGAAATGCAAATACCATTCAATGGTTCGCTTGTCAGCTCTCTTGGTTGATTGTAACTCCACCACGTCGACCTTGCGTTTCCAATAGTTAAATGGGGCAAAAAATTATTGAAAATCTAGGCTCGCGGCGGACAAGGCGCTGGCAGTTCGTCGGCGCGTCAAAATTAAACTATAAATAGCGTCTGCGTGTGTGTGAAAATGAGCCATTCATTCGACGCGGCGGCAATTTGTTTGCGATAAGTGCGCGGCCGCGAAATACGAAACAAGTAAACGCCGACGGCTCTGTTGGTTTTCGGCATACATCGAATGGCTGGTTGCTCCTCATTTTCGCTTCCCACGTACATGTAATAATCACCGCGTCGCACTCGAGGCTCTCACTTGATGCGAATTGATTTCGGGCCTGCCGTGGAAGGATAATTGACGGGGGCACGTCGCTGGAAACGCGATACAAGGAATTAACGCCAAATACGCACCCGGAATATTTAATCTAGTTAACGAGAGCCCAAGCAACGCCCAGTGTCTGCGCGCTTCGGGGCCAAACTTCTAATTCTCGACCGGGTCCCTTTTCCTGTCCCAAACTTGGACTCCTCCTCACCTCTGGCACGTCGCAACAGATACAATTACATCCACCGAGATTAGGAAAGTGTAAAAAATCGAATTAGTCAATATTTGTTAACCATTTAAGTAAAATGTTGTTTAAAAATCAATTTTGACCAGACAAATCGGGTTTTTATTTTTTTGCCAAATACCACCAATGAAATAGCTGCGAGTTTAATTTTCTTTTGACACGACAAATAATCGATTTCCACGAGTGAACCGTTGGAAAAAAATGGCTGACTTATTATTCTGTAATTTTTGATATTAAAAAAACACGTTTACCAGATTCTCTCTGAGCAGTGACCAATGGAAGAAGGCTTAACTCACGGGATTTTGAATTGGGGGGCGAGGTTCCCGGGTAATTTAAAAAATAAGGCGTGGCACGTGTCGCACAGCGCGTGAAAATCACAGAATTTCACATTTCCATTGAGATTTATGGCTGCAATCTATTTAATTTTGTGGTTTTAGAAAATATCATCGATTTTAAATGCCTCTCAATCTGCTTAAAATCAATAAAAGGTATCGTTTTTGCCAGTTTCGCACAGCCCTTTTGATTTGTAGTTTAGAAAGACGATCCGTGTTTAATGCGCACCGGCGTGAAACTTGATTGGGCCTAAATTTCATTAGATTCTTGGAATGCGTTGAGTTGAACATCCCCTCCTGCTCTTCTCGCGGTTTAATATCAAACTGTTGCCAAGTAGACTAGGGCGGATGAATTTCAACCCCTGTCAGTTGATATCAAAGTTCAATATTTGAATACTCCACTTGTTGAGCGGCTGTGAAAATTTAATGAATTTAGTTCTGCGTTGTTTCGTATTAATTTTACTCGTGGGAAGATTGCAATAAGAAAGACGCAGAAAATTTGAAATTTACGAGCTCCAAGAAAAATATTAACACAAATTTGCAGAGGAATTTTTCTCGCAAATTGTTCAATATTTGCAGTGCTGACGTCAACTGATAAAAAGATATGGCAAAGGATATATTTTCTGACAGTTGGAAAAGGCTCATCAGCAGAGGGAGAGACGCCCGCTTTTTTCTGCTGCCAATTTTCTCGCCCCCGCGTCAATGATTTGATTTGGGAACCGCACTCACCCTGTGTAGCAAGTCCACAAGGATAATTAAGCCGCAGCAGTGACAGTGTAATTTCTCGCATCTGGCCAATCCGTCGCTGACGAAGTTTTACACGTATAGTGCTGGGTGGATTTCGTCTCTGTGACATCACTGACGAGTAAAAAGGATCGATTTTCTCTCTCAAGCCAATTTTATCGCTACCGCTGCAGACATACAGCACTAAATTGAGGCAAAAACACTTTAATTTCATGCACGGGAAGCATGTAATAAATTAAATCGTTTTTTTAACTTTCTGCTAATTATCTAAACCATCAGCTTCGGTTTTTTTAAACTAAAAATCCCTTGCAGAAAGCTTTAAGTTTCTCATCAGTATTAATTTAGCTTTAGTGTGTTTATCTCCCAAGCAGGATGTTATTCCAAAAGGCGTAAAAAAGTGCGCATACGCAAAACTAAATTCGTCTGCTCTTGAGTTAAGTGAGTTGCCTCCTGCAAAAACAATTATACGCAACGGCTTAGTCTTTTTGCACCTCCTGCTGCGTTTGTTTAGCGGTGGAGCTTGATGCGCCTAATTTATTTTGAACGGAGGAGAGCTCGGTGGCTGCCTTAAACACGGTGAGTAGCTAAAGGAATTAAGGGAGGAAAGTTGCTTAGTGCTTCGAGATAAGGCTGCGAATAAATGCATTCGACGGTAGAGCAAAGGGCACGAGGATGACGTTATCTGCTTAAACGTGCTCCTTCTCTAACGGCTGGCTACTTTCTTGTAAAATGCTGGAAAATCCTCTTTGTTTTAAAAGTTCATTTCCTAATTCGAATTTATTCCTTTCTAAGCTTCTGTTATTCACTGGGCGTGCCTTATTAATAAAATAAAAGTTAAGTGTCCGCCTAGATAACGATTTCATTATCCCTGAATTTATTCAATGGAAAAATCGGAATTAGGGCTCTCAATGGCTTGGAAAAAGACAGAGATAAAAACACTGTTAGTAATTCATCAATCACTTTATGTTTTTATACAAACTCATTTCCATAGAAACAGTGAAAGTACCAATCTAATAGCGACCAGCAGGTAAATAATGTTTTTCCAGTATTCCCGGGCTTTTTGCCTCGCTTGCTGGACCACTTGACAAAGAAAAGCCAGGGTGAAGCACGTGCCACCTCAATAGCTGCTGCCTGCTCTACCTGGTTGACAAAACTGAGAAAAAAAGCTTTCACTGGAGAAATGTATACGATTCACCATGGAATTGCCAAAAAAGCCTTTCCACGAAGCAAAATAAGAGAAAAGAAAATGGGCAAAGTATGGAAGACTTGCTTTTTACAAAAGATCAGTTGTGCAAATAAATGAACAGCAATGAGACCTGTAGCAGCCGTTTTTAGCTTTTGGTTCGCTGACTTCTGAATTCGACATTTTACAACAACATGTCGAGGGGTGCGCAACCAGTCCAATCGCATTGCGCTCTATTGATTTCGGTGTTTTCATCAACATCCTGTCTCTCTTCATACAACACTTTTATTTTGATTTGAAATATTGCACAAATTCACATTCGTTGCGGCAAACAGAGAATGTGACTGTGATAGCGACGATTCCCTGGGAACAGTATCCCAATAACTGCAGTTCGTTGCCAAACATTTTTTCCTAATTTACAGAATTTTTCTTTGCGCCATATGAGCTCGGTCTTGATAAAATTGTTGACCTATTAAACGCCCAGAACCATATTTTTCACTTTCAATTAGTATTTAAATACATTCATGTTCTAGCATGTCATTAAAAAGGTAAATATGCACACGATGAGTGACAAAAATTGTTTTGTTTTGTTTTTGTTACTATTGTCACCTCTAAATCTCTTGTTCCAAAAATCAGAATTGCAAAAACTGCACACCACTCGACTCGTCTCAATCTCTCCTAGACTACCAAAGGGTTTCAAGGGTGATCAACCATTCAACCCTTAACCCACTTCCAGCCCGTGCATTGCAGTAACGGTAAAAATCGCGTAACTTTCAGCTAACTTATTCTCAGATCATAACCCTCATCTTAAATTGATAAAAATCTACCACCTTTTACCGTCTATAGAGAATGATAAAGTTAAAAATATAAAGTTAAAGAGCAGAAACAGAAATGTCATAGCATTTTTAATTATGTTTTTTTCTATGGACATAGAAAAATGGCAAATTGGGCGTGGTGGTTAGATCACCCCAAAAACCCATTGACCATCTAGGGGAGGGGAAGGGAAGTCAAACAGTAATTAGTTTTTGTAATTCTGATGACGTAAACCTGATTTTAGCGATTGCAATGCTGATATAAAATTGAAAAGTTTTATTTGTTGGTAATTTTGGAAAGGCCTAATCTCGGGTTCTGACTGTCAGAATTGCAAAACATGCACACCGCTCGACTCGTATCAACCTCTCCTAGACAGCTGAGGGGTTTTAAGGGTGATCAACCCTCAACCCCATTTCACACTATATGTATATTTGCATTATCGAAAAACTGGACCGCTATACTAATTAGACTTTGATTTTAGCTAAAAACGTTACATTTTTAAGATTTCCCTGCACTTTGTGCCACGCCTTCTTTTTTAATTTTCAGGTGAGCCACACTCCTATATCATTTTTGCACAACCCTAGAAAAACCTACAGTTAAATTTGAGCTAGATAAATATATTAATTTGCTGTCGAGACAAAACGCTCCATTGGTCGCCCAGTCGCGTTTATTAATTGAATCTAATTCGTAATCTTTATTGCCATTTTCCATTAGAATTTATTGAATCTGGGCCACTGAGGTTGGGACGCTCGTCGCGCTATATGCAAATACAGTGAGAGAAGCTAATGGACTTCACTTCCAATTAGCAGGCAAAGGTGCAGAATCTCGCCCGGTGTGTGTTAATGTCATTTTACGACCATTCTGTTATTTATGACTTAATTAAAATTCGCGTTCAATTAATTGAGATTACATTAGCTCTACATGGCATGCATAATGGAGAGCAGATGGTGCGAAAAGCCTTGAACAATTTTGATCTAGAAAATGAAATACTGGTAAAAATATTACAAACTCATCAGTAAAACCAAGCTTGTTGGTGTTTCCTGTTATAGTTAATGAGGTAGCGTGGCCGAGCGGTCCAAGGCGCTGGTTTAAGGCACCAGTCTCTTCGGGGGCGTGGGTTCGAATCCCACCGCTGCCAACTGTTTTGCCTCCGGCGTCTTAAAATTGGTGGAAATTTCACGGGAAAGATCAACCCAGGCTATTTCAGCTAATTAGGAAGGCAAATATATATTTTTAATAGTGATTGAAATTGAATGGCATAAACACTCGCACAATCGACACAATCAGTGTATTTTGGTGGAATGACGTACACATCAAACATTTCATTGAATTATCCAATTTCGTCGATTGTTATATTTAATGAAATATGCACAAATGAGATTAGAGCAGACGCTTTAGATACAATAATAGAGCTATAATTTGGCGCAGTGCCATACGCAACGTATAAATACACATTCACACAGCTTCATCGGGGAGCCAGCCAGCCAGCTAGTGGGAAAGCGTTTAACTTGTAGGCCTGTCCCACCGGGCGCTATACATACAATATTTATTTGCCCTGCTAACAAGAATTTAATTAGTTTGGTCGGCTGCCGCGCTGAAACGTTGGCTCCTGAAACAAACGATGCCATCCAGCAGATAAGGCTAATTACAAAGCATCTCGAATTAGCCTAGAGTGCAGCGGTGCGACCTGCCTTAACGTGGCTGCGGGACCACCCAGCATCTAGAAGCTCTCGCAAATTGTCGGTTTTTGCGGGCTTCTATGCTTTTTGTCTGTGTTCTAAATATTTTCTCCGTCATGCGCTCACAACAAAGGTAGCGACTTGGCTCCTTTAAACTCTTCATGACTGCGAAACGTGCTTCCTCTTGCGCTCAACAAAGCAGGCGAGAGCGTGCTATAAATTTTCTGAAATCCCGTCTTGAATTACGCAGAACTAATTAATATAGTAGGAGGAACAAAGAGAATGCGATATATGGAGCTGTGAGTATTACGCATGATTTTGAGCTAAAGAGGATGCAACATCTTGGCTTGAATTGATTTTGCACAGTGAATTTTTGATAAAAGTTGCAGTTAAGTTGGCATGCTTTTTAAATGTTCAGGATTGTCTCTCTAATGGAAATCTCATTAAATTTCGCAACAAAGAGTTTCCCCAGAATGTGTTATGCACCGTTGGACATAATCTCAACGAGAGAAAATCTGGTCTAGCGTTGCAAATTTCGGAGAAAATTCGCTAAATTTGAATTTTATAACTATACAGCAAAGTTTTCCTGATTGTTTGCATATTATAGAAAAACAAAACAACTGCTCATTGTAGCCATTGTTGGATGCAATAAACAGTTGATCGATAAACAATTTGTTCTACAATTTGCAATAATCGAAAAAGGACGATACAATAGAAAAAAATTTCTTGGCAGATTTCGATTCCTCTCGTCAAGATATGTATTTTCAACAGTGTATGACACTTTTTGGGGAAACTCTTTGTTGTGAAATAAAATCAGATTTCAAGAACGGAGACAGTTCTTACCATTTGAAGGGCATTCTAACTTTGCAGCCTCTTTCAATAATTTACACTGCTTCTTAAAATTAAGTCAATTTTGGCTTCAACTAAATTCTAAGGGTCATGCATTGGCAACAACAATTTTTAAGAATATTTCAGTATCAATCCTCTTTAACTGGACCCGTCATTCACTTTTGATACAAACTTAATTATTATTTTTTGTCAAATATTGCAATCAAACTTCAATCAGTATTACTCAGAAAAATATAGATTATTTTCCTTTTAAATCCCATCACTAAAGATAATTAAATTCTAAGAGACTCTTTGTCAGCGCACTGATTAATTTGAATAGAGCCGATGATGAGGCTCTCGTCAGTCGAACAAATGAACTCCATTCACGGAACGGCCAAAAAACTGTTTTTATGTTATAGGGGTGGATAGAGGTTGAGCTGATGTTTCAATCAACTCGGCAGTGGTAAGCTTTTTTGCTCGAGTTCACTGATAATTGTTCCACGAAGCGTTTGGATTTGGCGCACGAGGGCGAAAATGAAGAAGGCAATTTTATCAGTAGCCCGATGTCAGCAGCGTTCGCCCAAACATGACTGCGTAGCTCTATTGTTTGCTCAACTCCAATAGCAACGTTTATTGTCTTTTCCACTCAACCCTTCAAATTTTCTATATCAAGCAGCATCACAGAGGAAAATGATTTGTTACAGCGCCTTTCCTGGCCTCTGAACAACTCCCCTTCTGCTCTCTAAGGATCATTTTCTTCTGCCTCCTCTTCCAATGCTCTTATCTTTTTACCATAAGGTAATGTTGGTTGGGAAATTTTGACAGTTCGACTATTTTTATCTTCACCGTTCAATCGCAATAAAATAACCTTGAATTATGTGATTTGACACATATATTACTTCAACCAATGTAAAAATCATTTAACACCGTCTAAACCAATGCTTTAGTTCTATTTCCAAAATCAGGTCTTTTTGTGCTCAAGGAATAATAATTTTTGTTGAAATTTTCACAACAAAATGTATATTTTTAACATATTTTTTGGACCTTTTTCCTTGATGGAAGAATCCGAAAATGCGAGTGACACATACACTTTGTATTATTATTAAAATAAATAGCTTTATTTTTTTAATTTTATTTATAAATAAAAATCCAGCCTCTACCATACATTAAATTACATAAAATAATTAAAAAAAGACCTAAAGAATTATCTCGAATGGACAAAGAATAAATCGATTTTTAATTTGTCAAATTGATTTTCAAAATATTCTTGAGGTCAAATTCAAGATGTTACGGGAATAAAGGTATGAAATTTAAAAAAAAAAACAGTATTACGTCACGACAGATTTAAATCATAGCCCATTTTGGATTTGCATTTTTGAATAAATTCCCAATACGGTGATTGCAATAAAGTCTCACAGTGGTTCTCTCATACCAATAAATATTATTTTATAATGTTTTGTGATTTTATTTAAATAAGTGATATGTAACACGTCCAATAATTTATTTATATTGATAAAAAGAGTTAGAAAGGTTTGTTGGCCAGACTGTCGAAAAATTAAAATAAAATTTAACTCTCATGCAAACAAAATTAATTGAATGGAAGGGTTTAATTACTGTCTAGGAATCCTACACGTGTAAATGGATCGCTGTCGTGCCTATACATAGATTAAAATCAAATTGTTAGCAGCGCAGAGCGATTAATCGCAAATTGAAAACTAATTATGGAGGCAGCGATCAATAATCAGATAGGTAGGAGAAGTGTTTGGATTCACGCCTCATTATTTCGGCTGGACCAAATCTGGCTCGTTTTTATAATCTGCAGATCTAATCAGCAAATAATCCGCCTGTTTACATTGCCCATACCAATGGCTTTTGCTCATTAACTGCTCGTAGCTTTCAAGGAGGAAGACTTTGCGTGCCGAATATCTAATTTGCTCGGTCTTAAAGCCTTTTTGAACTTTTTTTTTATCCTGCCGGCTTTCCACGGCAAAATGCTTAATTATTGAGAATTATAACCTTGATCGAAAACTTCATCAGAGGGTTGCGAGGAAAATCTTGGCTGTGATCTAAAAAGTTATTAAAACCGCCAAAGTGCTCCCTTTGGTTTTAATTTGCCGATGAAGAGGAGCAAACTGTGCTTGCTAAAAGAAAAAACACGTGGATCTCTTTTCCTGAGCATGTGAACGTCTCAAACTAAAATCTTTAGCAAAACATGATGGCAGCGGTGGGATTCGAACCCACGCCCCCGAAGAGACTGGTGCCTTAAACCAGCGCCTTAGACCGCTCGGCCACGCTACCGTTGTGGCGCCAATTCCAAGCCACTAAAAACATTATAGTAAGTTGGATCTGAAAAGCATTTTATAATGCTCCTTAGCTTCTATCAGACTTAAACGTGTTTTTCAGCACAATTTAGTTTGAAATATATACATAATATTATGTCTTTATTATGGTTCCTCAGGGCTATTTTGCCCCAATTTAAAATAAATTTATACTCATGTTACTCATTTATTTCATTTTCTAAGGGTGTTGAAAGGGGTTTGCACTCTTTTATTTATTTTCAGGTACCTAGGGGAGGTTATGACGAGTGAAGTGTGCGGTTTATGTAAATCTGATGCTTGGAAGTCAAGTTGTGGTGAAAAACGTCTTTTCTTATGGAGTCCGCCGTAATAAAAACCGGCGGCGTGTGTCAACTACATCTTCTCGAGTTCTAAGAGTCACATTTACAAAAATAAAAAATACCTTTTTTACTCGATTCATCCCATGATGTGTAGAAGTGGTTTAAGGACGCTAAACGCTCAACTCCGCTTCCCAGAGAGGTGCAATCCTGTGCACTGCAATCAATAAAAATTACAATTTCAAGTTTTTTTATCGTGAGTTTTAAGAGTTGAGGAGTTTGCACCGTTAAACTGCATTGGCTATCTGAACAAAGTCAATAATGGTGTTCGGTTTTGGCAATTCTGATGCTTAGAAATTGAGATTTGGGAGTTGAAACATTTTTCAAAAATCCAAAAAGCGAATATTTTTTGTTTTTAGTTTTAAATAAAAGATAATACCATCATCGACTATTCCAGATGTTAGTCATTTCCAGCCTTTTTTTGCGCTCTACAAGATGGCAATATCAAAATTTAAAACTAGAATACACCTATTTTCAAATTCAGTTTTTTTTAAAATTCGATTTAGTGACCTTGACCCATGTCCTACCTCATTGAGATAAAAGGAAAAGCTTTTCAATTTGACGAGATGAGCTTTTCAATTTGACGAGATGAGTTCTAAAGTTCCAGATAGTTTGTTGAGCGACCAGTCTAAACTGATTCGGAGAAAACTCCTAACTTCCAAATCTTTGACATTTAAGAGCCTGTTAAATCCGCACATGCAAGGGAAACTCGGGGTATTTCTCCTTGGATTCCTCAAATTTTCTCCAGATTCTAATAAATTTAAAAAAAAAAATTAATTTGGTTTGTGCCTTAAATTGTACATGCAAGTTTAGATGATTGAAATCTCTTTTAAATTATGCAAATTTTAATTTCACGATTTGAGTATCGTTTTCACGCGGAAGACGTAATAATCTGTTGTTCCACAAAAGCTCGTACCAATTTAATTCAATTTCCCCAGTTGGAATGTAGTCCAGCAGCAGTGTGTAACAGTAGCAGATGATCAAGTAGATGAGATGTTAATTCAGACTTGCAAAAAATCACGGCTTACATTACATCTTTGGCCCCTCAGCTGTTGAGACTTTTCAGGCAAATTGCTGTAATTTGCATATCACTAAATTAGAGTGTATTTTGTTTCAAATGATTTTATGCTAGGCAGACGACGAGAAAAAAATTGGGTCATAACTCCTAAGATGATATTAACAAACGACCTGGACGGCAGTGTTGGTCAGTTTTATTAAGTGCCATCGCCCGTAACACTCGGCCCGAGTCATTACTGCGCTGATTACTATTATGCTTCGCGGCCGGATCGCCGCGTATTATGCGCTGCTGACCACTCTGTAATTAACCGCGGTGAAAAGTGGGCAAAAAAGCAAATAACTGTCCACTTTAATTTAATATTCTGCAACAATTCTTGTCACGGCGGCCCTGAAATTTGATACTGTTATGTATTCAAATTTTGGACTACGGCATATGACGTTTTTGCCGCGCAATTCGCTCAACTGTTAATGTATGCGCGGGGAGATTGCATAGATCGTCTTGACCTCCACTTCTCAACACTTTTTATTACAGCTTTTTGATTAGAGGAATTTTTAGCTCAACTTCTTGCTCGCTATAACGACTTTATTATGGCTTAGCGTCCAAATTAGCCACATAGAGCAAAAGATTTATTTTCAGAATTAATTAAAAAGCTGCAAACTAGTTTTACGCGTTGTCACCTTAATCGTTTCAAAGGCGCCAGATGGTCTTCTAAATCTCCCTCTGATTCGAACAGTAAGTAATCTAAGTAACACAAAATGTTGATTCCGTTTGTTTCATTTTCATATCTGATTCTGCGAGGTACGATCTAAATTGTTCTACTTGCCTTTTGCACTTTATAGTTAAATTTTACCTATCCTTCATTAGAAAAAAATGCTGCATCATTTTTCAGATAGATGCCGCTCGCGGCTCTTACTAATTTGTGCTGCACCCTATATTGCATTGAGCACAACCAAATAAGAGGGGTGGTTTTTAGGGGCTTTCTTACATAGCAGCAAATAGGAAAATGAATAAAATCCAGGTTGCAGTTATATTTTAGTATAACAAAATAAGCCTAACTCTTACAAATGGCTCTACTTTGCGAAATTTTTTAATTCTTCTGAGGAGATCTGAAAAAGAGGTTTGCAACTTCAAGGAAAGCGGCTGGTGCGAGATTTTTTCACACTGTTTGCCGCTCAACCTTTTAAGTAAAATCACCACAGAGTATGTATAGTTGATTTTTATTTAATATCCTCTGTACATAGTAAAATTCGTATAATTGCTATGTTTATGCCATCTACATGATCTGGGTTTAGGAATTTAGGACCAATATTTTAGGGTGTACTAGCGTAACCTCTCCAGAAAATTTCATCCAAATCTGAGGACCCATGCCAACTGCAGGGTGTTGAAAATGTTTGTTTCAGGCCTAAGATAGGGGAAAGTTATTTTTTTAAACTTTACCTCCTGACCAAATAAGAAAATCTCATTCATTTTTTTCTAAATCTATTCTTTCATTCTTAATTGGTCTTGGTAACATTTCAAACCCTGTACTATACAAACAGGTTAAATTTGAAACTTAAATAAAAAAATTTGTCATAATGTATTTAAATTCTTTGAAAACTCTCGCCAGGATGACAAAATACAATGTTTACTATCCCTGTGAGCTCACATTTTCCCATATTTCTTTATATCTAGGAAATTGCCTTTTTTCTGCAGTGCTCACGGTAGGATTTTTTGTTATTCCATAGAAATGCGATTTCGCATCTGCGTTCCAGTTACGCAATATTGACGTGAATAAGGATGGGAAGGACGTGTTCCATATATACATATATCACACACATGTATAGCTCGACTGCCTTTCTTCTATGTTCCAAGCCTCTCTTTGAGATTTTACACTCTGAATGAGTCGTAGGTCAGTGCACCATGGCCTTGAAAGGGTATAAAGAAAGAGTTGCCAATCAATAGTAGCTTTATGTTTTTCCCCTTTTTATCCCTGTCCTCTCGGACCGGGAAGGGCGCGCACTGCACTAGCACGAATGCTGAAACCCGGGTCCCAATAACATACCGCGAACGGATAACATGGGCGCACCAGGCCGCGCAGGGACCCAGCCCACTCAAGGGCCACTTGCCTCCGCACCGAGGACTGCATTGAAACGCTAGACATTCGTCCCGTGAAGCCAAATCACGCATGCTGGAAAGGTGCAAACCAGCAAGTAGCGAGTCGGCGCCGGTGCGCCTCCCAGCCCGTTGAGCAATTTGAGCATTTCGAGTGACTAAACTAACCACTTTTTGCCATCTCTGACATTGGGTAGCCAGTATTAGATCTCTGAACTGCTCAAATACCTCCCATTGAGGACAACGTCGAATCAATTTTTTGTTTCGCGCGTTTATGCAGATCCTGCTTGTCATTTTTTGCCTTTGTTCATGTAATTTAATTATTGATTTAATTGTACGAAATGTTATGAGTCATGAACAATAAACAACAAATAAATAAAAAATTGCTTTGACACTCCTGACAATGCCTTAACAATGCGAGTCTTGATGTAAACGACGGAAGCAGTAAATCCACCCGCCTATAAAGACGATTATTATATTATTCCCGCTTGAATTTGTAAATCCGTATCTTTCTTTGAAATGCATTTATGTCGCACATAAATATATTTCAAACTATTTCAGAATCCACATATATTAAATAAATATCCTTTGATATCCGAAAGGCGGGTAGATTGAATTCTTCTACTGTAGAAAGACCACACATTTGGAGGATTATGTCAGAAAAAAAGAGCTGTATGTCTATTAATCTCTTTAATGATTATTTTTAAAGAAAATATAATGCCCCCTTTTCCTTTGAACACGTGCGCGCTTTCAATAGCAAACACCCGCAAAATGCTGGAAAGTCCTCTGTTCTTTTGAATTGAGTTTCAAAAAAATGTTTTCAAAACATTTTCCAGCAATAACATCAAGCTCAAACTATATTTGGTGACAGAATCTATTTCCACAATTCCCTGCAGTTCTTAATCTATTATATTCAGATGGGTATTACATAAGAGGGCCATATTATGCGTCCACCATACGGCAGCGACCTATTAGTTGGTCCCAACTCCTTCTAAAATACGGGAGTATGAATGTTTTCAATCAGATTTCGCCAAATGCATTAAAGTGAAAAACCGCATGTTTTCCACTTAAAACAGTAAATAATAAAAATGACCGGCTGCCATTGGTTAACCGTTCAAAATTGAAGCAATTTGGCAATCTTCTACGGGATTCTCTCGATTTTCTGTGAGAAGCGAGCACTGAAATAGGGAATGTCTCGGAAAATTTGAAATGGTTTTCCCTGGCAAATTAAATAAAGAAGGTTATAATGTTCATGAATTATTGTAGAATTAATCGATTTTCATAATGCATCACAATAAAACTGCGATCTTTGGATCACCAATATAATATGAATTATCAAATTTTTATGAGTCATAAATTAACATAGTTGAATAGTCGTAATCATGTATGGTGTGCCTGTGGACGGGTGGCAGAACTATTGAAGACAATAAACGTGTTCAGGCTAGAAAACACTCTTACGGCCTTCTGGAAATACGCATCGTTTACACAATCAGTCAGTGTAGAAAAAAAACCAACAGACAATCGCGTGCGTCGCGTTAAATCCATTAATTCAAAACAATGGGCCCACGCACCAGGATGATCATTCGTGTTTTTCGGAGTAAAGCATCGCATGGAATTGAATGAATAAATTTGAATTCTGAGTGAATGGTGAAGGCCTGACAAATTGAGACGAGCGATTGTGTATAAAATGAAACACAAGGCGTCGGCGTCCCTTTTTTCTTTATTTGCTATTTAGGGATTTGCTGAGCTTTTCTTCAAAAATGCTGAGATGGACCACACACATCATTTATAAGGAGAAAAAAAATATCCAACGCAGAAGCGGTGCATGTTAAATCTTTTATCCCTATAGAAGGGTTGAGGACCATTTGTAGCCATTTAATACACTTAAGAATGGATTTCTTCTTTTCGGCATCTTTAGGAGGGGTATTAGTTTGAGGCGTCTGTCAAGGAATTCATTTCATATTTTTAAAAAATTCATCTATTTCAAACGAATTCCAAGTATAGTCGATTTAGATGGTTTTATAAATATGTGTATAGTTTTTTGACCCTAAACATGATTTAGCTGTCGTTTTTATGTAAAGTTATTTTATACGGAAGGATTCATTTCAGAATTTAGTTGCGGGAATTACTTGACCTTACAAAATAAACTATTTTATCCCAAAAAAATGTTTAAAGAGCATAAAGAAAAAAATCGAAAAACTGAAATCTTGAATATTGTCTTGCTCTCGTGGTGTTTCGAAATTTTTTAATGTAATTATCAGCCTCACATTAAACTATAACTCAATATAAATAAAAATTTAGTGAAACAAGGAGAAGAGTAAAACACAACCAGAAATACCTCGTTCGTTGTATTGCTCTCCTGATTAAATATGTAGCCAAGGGTTTTATTTATTCTAATAAATGAGCATAACAATTTCAGTTTTCCGTCTCATGTCTTAATAATTAATTAAATACAATACTTCCTCCAAGAACCTGCACGCAAAATTAAAATGAAAACAAAAAACGAAATGAATTACTTGCTGGGGAGCACACTGAAAACCACAATTACTCAATGCCCCTTGGAGTGCCCGCAAAAGTTTTGCTGGTGAGAAGCGTGCAGCACAATTAATGAGGAGCGGACCATTCAATGCCTGGGCGCACAGCTCAAAACCGGCGCATCTCTAACAGGAGCCGCCGCTGCTGCTTTGAGCGTCTGTGTGACGTGTGACGTCTGAGGGTTGCGCGCGAGGGCGGTTCTAAAGAGCAATTAGACACAGTGGGGCTAAAGACATCACAGTGGACGGATTTCGCGGTTGATTTCACTCGAGAGAGCTGCACTCGACGTGAGTGTGACCAATAAATTTGTATAGTACGGCTCAAAGGTGCCGAAAAATGTTACGAGTGCCACAAAGGGCAGAATTCGAATGCACATTTGATACTTGACTGAATATTTTCTAAAGGCGCTAGACCACAAGAATGTGAAAATAAAACTGATTGTTGCGAGAGCGCGCGGGGCGAGCCAGGGAACGGAATTAATGATTTATTTCACAAGTGCTGCCCAATCGATCGAACACAAAGGAGGCACGCCGAGCGCAGCTTCTTGAAAATTCTAAGCCGCGTCCAAGAGGTGGAAGAAAAGCGCTCAAGTATTTTCTTTCAATCAAACTACTGACTCGCGAAATTCCTTTTTTATTACGCGCACGGGGAAGAAGGAATAGTGGTGATCCATGCACGTGCAACTCTCGATTTGTTGTGAGATATGCTTCTGATGGCGGATCAAACACGTTTGTGTCCAGGGAAGCAGAGGTGTCACATAATTCTGAGGGATTTTATTTATCACTAAAGAGAAATCTAAAAGGGAATTTCTATAATATTTTTGCCTTATATTTTAAGAGTGAAAATATTATTTTTAACATAATATAGGTTTTTGAGTAAAATAAAACGGTTTACGAAGGTGTTGAAATCTTCATGACAAAACAATATTTTCTGCAAAGGATCCGCTCCCATTGTTGACGGTTGAATTGAATTGGGCAACGGGATCTAACAATAAGGATTCTTGAGATTGAAATCAATTTTTTATTTAGAGTTCAGCTTTAATCTTAAACGGATTACGATTTCGAAAAGACTTCCTGGACCAGCGGAAACCGTTGCTTAGGCAACATTTGCTTTTGAACCTAGCAAAAGAACGCCGACGACCATTTAGAGAAAGGAGTCAAACAGAGAGTCGCTCCTCTTTCTGATTGGTCTTGTATGTTGTTAATTTTTTCTAGCAGGTCCGTGAAGTCCGTATATCATTCTGATTTACCTTGGTATAGTGAACAAAGAAGAAAAAACTCTAAGACAATGTATTGCGATAGCATCATTTAAATTAATAATAGAGCGATTAAAATTTGAACAAAAAGAATCTTTTTATTATTAGATTAAAAATTCAGAAATTCCGTTGTTTAAAGGGTTTTAAATCGCAACGTCTGCGTTTCTCGAATTGCGGACTCTTATAATTTCTCGCTGAAGTGTGAGTGACATATATATTCCCTTTGCTATAGTTTATCATGCCGCTAAAATAAGGGCTTTGTGTAATTTCCATTTGCTGGATTCTTTATCAAGGAATTAAACGTCCTAATATTTGCAATAAAATCGAATTAATAATTATGAAAATAGTATTTTTGATTCAAAACAGAAAAAACGAAACTTTTCTCTTGAAGACAAGAGACCAGCCACAAAATATACACGGTTTATCGCGGACTTTTTAGCTGCTTCTGATAAATAAAATTTCAGTGAGAGATTATCCACTCATTCAAAGGTGTAGAATTCAAAGAACTCACTCAATAAAAATATTTTTATGAATGGCCCTGCTCTAAATATATCGTCGGCTCGAAATCTGTCGCTCTGATCTTCGGAGTGATTATCTATAAATAGCGGATCAAAGTGATCGAATGCGTCCTTCTTTGGATAAAATGTGGGTTCTTTAGCTGTGACTATTGTGCTTCAGCAAAAAATTGCCTGGACTGCACGCATGCGACACGCAGTGGACAAAGATTTGAAAACGAAATGCGCTTCTCGTTTTTCACCATTCATGTTTTATGACGTGATGCTGGAAACTTGACCTTGCGAACAGGAGTAGTTTCTACGTATGTTTTTTAGCTTTCGGCTATTTTTCTTATAAATATGTGTATAATATTTCGTTTCTATAAGCCTAAAAGATGCGGTTGGCAGCGAGATTATTTTTATTGTGTGCCGATCGGATCATTTTCCTACAGTAGATAAAAGATATATTGATTTATTATTTTTTTTTTTAAAAAAAAGGAAAATTTCTGCCTGGTAATTGAGCTAAATTATATCAGTTGATCCTAATTTAAAAAAGTTTCATTGTAATTATAAACTTCTCTATTTGACTGCAGGCTCAGCTTCTGCGAAACTGCTGATCGCTCTAATTTACCTCTAATTAGTGCGTGGTTGGTAAAGCAAATAAGAACGCTAACTAACTTTGAATGATGCACTGCTGAATAAAATATCACGAACTCTATAGACTTTAATAGAGACACCCACTGCGTATTCCTCGAAGCCTCCACGGGGATGCTCAAAGAGAAAATACTCTAATATTGCTTCAGTTGCATTAATGCATGTGGAGCAACGACAAGCTATAGGTAAACCTATAATGCACTCCACGGAAAAGCTCATGCAACTTGAATGCTGATTAACCAGAAAGCAGCAGTAGAAGCTCATTTCCAACTTTCTTCGAGAGAAAGGAGCCGGGTGGGTGGTTTTTCCCATTAAAAACAAGATTATATTCGCCCTTCTGCTTTCCTATTAAATTACTCGACGACAGAGGTGACACACAAAACAATGAGATCGGAGCACACTGCAATTAACTTTGGCAATTAACTGCAAACGTAGAATAACGCTTGTGGCAATTCGCGCGGTACTGCGGGTAAAAGCATAGTACTCTGTAAAATGCTGTTCAAGCAGAGTAGGGACGACTGCATCTAATTCTAATTCTTGCTCTTTAATGCGGTTAAAAGACAGAATTTGAACATAACAAAAATTAAATCCGGGGAGAAATCTGGAGAAAAAACGGGCCCTTTTCTTAAAAATTAAAATATCTCAAGCTCGAATGGTATACTAGAATACTTAATTTTGTGCTAAAATATGCTCGTTTAGACATCATGTAACTTTAGAGTTTAAACAATTTTTTTAATTTTTCAAATTTGAGCAATTTTTGAAATTATTCTTAATTTTATTATCAGCAGAAATGCCATTTATATTTTTTTTCATATTTATGGGATTTTTCCCTGAGAGTGTGTAACATGTCTGTTAATTTGCAAGATAGTTTTCGAGATACAGAGGATTAAAGGGTATTTTTAGCTCCGGTGAATATTGAGAAAATCAATATTGCACGATCTGTCGATTTTGGCTGGTGCACAATGCTTGAGGTCACCCCTGAGGTCAGAAAAGACCATCAGCACAGGCAAGAAATCAGTTCTTGTCGTCAGAGTAGCCCTCCAACGATCGATGTCACTCAATTTGCATGTGTGGCCACTTTACGGACGCCGAGATTCGGGCTCTGTATTGGTTCGATATGAACACCGATGGAACGACCAAGCCATGAGCTATCAGAACATATTCAACTCGACCCTTTGGTAACCATCAAGGCGCTCAGGCAACGCCCAAAATCTCGTTCCTATATAGACGAACACCCTTCAGGCTCGCGGAGGGTCGAATTACGGTAATGCACACAAGAACGTTTTTTGTCGTGTGGTACTCCACTTAGCTTGATCAGCCGGAAGGGTTTAAACGATAAAAAATGTTGATTGACAGTATAAAGTAAATGGTTTTACGTAATGCCGTAAAATTTTATACGGACAACGTTCCGCTAATACTAGGATAAACCACTTTCCCTTTAATAAACAGAAGCTATCTACTTTCACACCAGTGATAAATTTAGCAGAAGAGCGTAAAAATAAAGCGCTGCACCTGAGCACCGAAAGAGGCGAGCATTATTTCCAGTATATATGAGCCCTTAAACAGCAGGCGTCTTAACGAAACTTCGTATCATCATCAAATTGGAAATCGATCCGTTATCGCTGCGAAGTCGATTCCGCCGAATTATTTGGGAGTCATTAAAGGGTGTTTTAACGCCGTTGTACGCTTTTCAAGTATGCGATCCATCTGGATTAAGTGAGCGAGCGCTGCTATGGCAGTAGCAATCCGATTACACACCTACTCAGATTTCACAGCAGCGGTGCGAGCAGTTGAGCACTCACTTTTTTCGGCAGATGGCACATTGCCGTAGATGCGAGCACTTGTGATGCGCCAGACAGACCTCGTTTCACGGCCACACACCGACGCAGAGACGGAGAAAAAAAATCTGTGTGGAAAATATAACGTGCCGCACTCTTTTTAAGGAGGAACACTCCTATTCACTCTTGTCTGCGATGAAAAGACCTGCCGAAAAGGGTTCGGGGGCAACAAATTCGGAATTATCGAGCGGAAGAATTTGGTCCGAATCAAGGGTACGCCGCAGACACGTGCCTATTCCCTTATAACTGAGAAAAATGCTGACTAAAGGGTATATCCGCTTGAAGCTGCAGCTTCGGGATTCGCATGCTTTGCAGGGATAGGATTACCCACAATCCGAGATATGATTATATATTTATGGTCTGAATGCAATATCGGCAGCTGAGATTTGCCCTCGAGAATTGCCTTTTTTTTGTAATATGAAAATTCGTATAAATAAAAACTTTCTTCTTAATTTTTTATCGATACTTTGCAACACGCTTAACATTTCATAAAATATTATAAACACTCTGAGAAGGATAATAAAACTAATTTATTTTCAGGGAGTTTTATTTGTAAGTTGCATTGAAATCACTTTTTATTTGTTAGAAATCCAACGGCCTGCTTGAATGATAAAATGATTGCTTTTAATCGAGTATTCACTGTTTTCCAAATCCAATTATGAACTTGCTGCCTGCACGATTTAACTCATATAAAGGATTGATTTATGCGTAAAATGATCCTGATCGCAAAAGTCGTATTTCCATAAAAGCGCTGAATGCTGCTGAATTTTCAATCAGAATATCCATTATCGATGACCAATGCTTTTGCTATACAGAATAAATCGTATTTTTTATGTTCATACAGCGAGACAGGAAATAATGCTAAACCGCACCTATACACAGTCAATGGAGAAAAATATTAATAATATTAATTTAAAAATTACTGTAGGGATGTGAAAAAAATAATTCGTTTTTTCAATATAGTTGAATATTTTAATTAGAATCTTATTTTTTGCTAACAAATATGTTTGTTAATCGATTTTGAGGATCATCATCAGTAAATAATCGGTTACACACGTTCCTCACTTTATTTATTTTTTCCAAAAGTTCTTTTCCAATCAAAAAACCAAAGTCAAATTTCAAAATTGTAAAGAATTTATGCTTTGGTTAATTCACCAGTTGCGTTGAATCCGTCAATAGATGGCACCAGTAGTTCCTTTCGATTTTATTGAACTTGCGCTGTGATTTAAGACTCAATCCTGCTGCTGTACAGTTCTGCTTCTCATAATATTTCTTTAATCGTGCTGAAACAAAAATTAGTCTAGCCATTCGCCGTAGATAAGTCGGAAGATTTTTATTTCAAAAAAAGTTTTTCATGATTCTACGGCGATTGGCTTAACCGATTTTTGTTTTCAGCACGTCAAAAGAAAACATAATATAGGCTGATTAGGCTGAATATCATAGAAAACATATAATCAACCGTCAGCAGTTCTGCTCATCACTTAAGTTCAGCTTTTCAAATGCATCCAATGCACCCTAATGTTTACGTTAGCTGCAACGTCTGATGCAAATAGCTTGCACCAGACTCGCATGAGAGCTTTTAATATCGTAGTTAAGTCATCATCTCTTGAAGCTGCGTGGCAATCCCTTTATATGTTCGTGCTGCACACTTTTGTTTCCACCGCTGATCGCATTTCAGCGTTACTTGGCTTGCAATTAGCTAATGGCTTTCTCCTCAGGGGCGTGGGTGCGCGCTTATAAAGAACAACACAGTCAAGCGCACAGTAACGTGGCATTCCGAGCATATAAACACCTCACGTTCCTCAGCGCTCTTTGTGTGGTGGCTGCGCTGAGTGCTCATTCGCAAGAGGCAACCAGCCTTTACTTCAACCCCCGCAGCCAGCAAGAAGAGAAGTTGACGAGATAAGCTGATTATAATCTATTCAGATGCACACACGTGTGTGTTCTAAGAATAAAACTAACTCATTTTAAAATTCCATTAAATTTAATTTGTATTTTTGTGTGAATATGAGATTTTACTCACTTTACAACTTTGCACATTTCGCTGCTTTGCAACTATATACACTCGTATAAACTTTGATGCATGGCGGGCTGAGCCTGAGAGCTATAAATGCAAATCCTCGCATAAAAGTCGGGACCCTCGTTTTCCTTTATGGAGTGTTTTGTGCTTTACAGTGTGAATCCTTGATTAAGGCAGGGATCATGCACCAACTGGCAAAATGTCCTGCCTGCGTTTTGGATTTAGGAAGCGAATTCTGCAGCTTTGGAGGGAAAAGTGAATGCCATTGTGGCGGAAGGGTGTGTATTTCACATCGCGCACCGCGGTTGGAAAATACCGTAAAACGGATTTCTTACAGCTCAAACCTGCATTTAATGACGTTTGTGAGGCTCAGCGTAATCTCCAGTATATATAGAAACCAGTACTTTGTTGTTGTCATCTCTCTTTTCAGGGTCCACCCAGTTGTCCGTCCGGTTTTTTCCAGTAAAGAAAGCAGGCTTTTTCCAAGCGATAGAAATCCTGGCAAATTAATCAAATAATGAAGGTCAAACTCTTAGGAGGAGACACACGTCTTTTCTAAGTTGACCGCTTTCTTCTGGACATGAAAGTGAATACTGTTTTGGCCAATGAAAATTGCAACATGACACATCACGATTTTATTTTAAACTGATTCTTTATGAAGAATTTTTAATATGAATAGCTAATAAAAATGAGCAAAAAATATTAAAAACCTTGAGCTGGAAAAGCTCTAAAAATTGATACTAAACGCAATTTCTAAAAACATCAATCGATAAAATAGAACCCTTAATAAAAATAAAAATAAAAAGAAACATCACTTTAAAATGTTTTATTTTTATTTAGTAGCGTAGCATATATACAGTGCTAAATTCAAATTTTGGTTCATTTCAAATTTTTCCCTTCCTACGTCTCTTTTGCATATTCTACAAGTTCTATTACATTTTACTACAAGTATATTTAGCTTTAAAGAAATGCAGGGATGACACCGCATATAATATGTTACGTTGTCAATTATGCAAATTAGCCAGTTGTAATAAAAATTAAAAATTGTACAAAATCCGTTGTAAGGGAAATATGCTTCCACTTCCCCCAAAACCGTTTATAAAACAAAATCTGCTCAATAAATTCATTCCACCGACATCGCTCGATAAAGGTGTCAAAATGAGAGGAATGGAGCTGCAAATTTGGCAGCTGTCATATACACGAATTACATAAAAAAGGACGCTCAAAATTTTAATTAGCGCTAAGCGAAAGCGAAACAACCCTCATAATACATAGTAGCAAAATCGGACGATTACCCGTGCATAAAAGCTGTAAAATGAATTTCTTTCAATTCCGATTTTCACTTTCAGCACGTCACGCGGTTCTTTTCTTCTCGGCAAGTATATAAGCATTATTTACGCGGCGATACGCGCGTCCATTAATGTTGCTTGTGCAGATTTTAATGCCCCACCGCAAGCACGTTCTCATGGCGTAAATTTCCCGACAACGAGAGCAGAGCACCAGCCGCTGGCTACACAGCCCTTTTGTCAATGGCACTCTCACACCCTTGAATAGCAGCGCTGGTCTCACCGCGCAGAACGGCCATAAATTCAACTCGGCGCGACCCCCATTTATATTCACTTTATGCAAATGGCCAAACCTTTTTTTAAATTAAAATCCGTTTTTTCACACCAGCATGCAAATTACTCAAATCAGGGCCTGAGATATAACTCATATTTTAGGCGGGTTTTCGCATTTTACGAATTCAAGTCCTCCAGCAGCGTTCTAAAAGCGCGAATCACCGTCTGTTTGTGAGCGAGCACGTTTTTCATCTGCATTTGGAAAAATATCTGTTGCGCCGGCACGTCTCCCCAATGTATTTCCCGAGGAAAAGTATTGGAATTTGTTAGCTCGCCCCACGTATGCGCTTATCGTTCTATTCCCTGGACAAGTAAACAAGGAAATTTTCATTTCAGGTTGCGAGAGATGCGATCATATATGAAACCGATAAAAGCGTTGACCGCATGCGTGTATTTGATATTTTTATATTCAATATCGATTCTGCTCTGCCTTTATCGTGTGCAAAATTGTTTAATATGTCATTTTATCTACCGCACACTAATTAAATATTTGTCGCACTAAACGAGTAACGCAAATTTACCTTCAACGTTTATATTTTTGAAATCGTGGTATACTCACAGCCCATGGATCAATATAGAAAATTTACCTCAATCAAACAGTTCATATGTAGATTTTGATCAGTTTATTTGTTTGGAGAGATGGTTTATTTTTTAATAAATTTGATACGTATTTTTTAACTTTTATTCAGTTTAAATATAAAATCAATTGTTTATTCAAAGAACAGTTAATAACAGTGAACAAAATCCCGGTCCCCGGACAGGGATGAAAATAAAATAAAAATATATTGAACAATAGCTGTTTAAGTGCGTGGTCGAATGCAGAATAATAAAGGCTATGAATTTTGACGTGTTTTTAGAATATTTGAATATATTTTGACTGAAATTTGTTGTGATTCAGGCAATTTAACTCGGTCTTTCTTTTAAAGGGGAGATAAATTTCAACACAATTATGCACTATCAGTTGATTTTAAATGATTTCTATTGTCGCCTAAATGGCTTACAATGCACAGCCCTAATTTTTCTAATTTGACTTCGTTTAACAAAAATATTTGCTTCCAGTTTGTCATTATAAATTACCGATCAGTGATTAAATGTTGTAAAACTTAATGAATCGGAAGGAAATCCCTATCTAACCAGGAAATTTTCAATTAGAGAGTGTGTTCTGTTCTATTTGAGTTAACGAGAAGGGAGACGCTGCATCCACACACGTGCGCCGTGTGCGGTACATTGAGCATCGATACGATCAAAGCGTTAATTTCCGATTTATTACGCTGGACTTGACTTTGTATTAGCCGTTTCCCGTGGTCAAGGTCGGCGGAGGGCTGATTGTCCAGCGGCAGCTTCAGCAGTTGCACATTGAGGCACTGCAAAAGCCAAGCACCCAAAGCCATTCAGCATCGAGCTGTGTGCACGTGCCGATTTAAAAAAATGCATTACGTCATGGTCATCGTTCAAAATAACCGCATTTAATTTATTGCAAAACCACTTTATAAATGGACCGGGGCCACTTTCTCAGAGCCATTATTAGCACTTATTATTCAAATTGCACGAACGGCGACCGGAAAGCCATTCTCACTCACTCACTCACTCTTAAGCCGTGCTGCTGCGAATTTATAGTGCAGTTTGAAAAATAGAAAAGTTGCTGCATACAAAGAGATGCACCGTCATAAATCTTGGCGCTGCTGCACAAAAAGCGCATCCATAGTGGAACTGATTCACGGCGAATTTAGTTTAGCTGTAAAGCCCAACTGGGAAATTTATCGCACCGCGTGCACAAGCGGAAATTAATCACTCGGCTCGTTCTACAAGTTGCGAGCAACGCTGTGAGAATTATTAATACAAATGCTGGTGCTGGGGTTCGCGATCACAATGGAAATGAAGACGGGGGTTGGAAAATGCTTTGTGCGTTGCGTGCTTCCCAACTTATGCTCTGTTATATGTGCTGATGAAAAAGAATAGCGCGAGCAATATGGAAGGAAGCAAGGAAGGAGGGAAGGGTCCTGTTATGTATAGTCTTCTGGCATTTATGTAGGGCAAGAAAATGTAACGAATTTCAATTGTAAATATTATTTTTCTTGTGGAGCCAAATGTTTCTGACGTGTCGTTCTTTTTTGGCAGATTTATGTTAGTAGATGAATCTTCTTTTGCTTGTTTAAGCCGCCAGAGACTAACGAATCTTTTTGCAAAAATAATAAAAATAAAATAAGATGGTCAGAATCATATATATAGTCCACGAGATGTGCTGAGCAGAGGATAAGTCATAAGTCCAGACGAGAAATTTAACCCTGGCGTCAGAGTAATCCTCGAGTGACCGATATCTTTCAATTCCAATTTGTAGCCACTTTACCGACGCCTGACGGGCTCTGCATTGGTTCGATCAGTAAGATTTGCACACCATTGTATCGGCCGAGTTGAGAGCTTTTAGAATATATGTGCAAATCGATCCTTTAGAAGCCGTCAGGGTACCCAGGAACGAGATTATGGGCATATCAGGGTGTTTCTGATTTAAAAAATCATTGTGTATAATTACAATCTGATATTTACAGTCCTAAGAATATTTTAAGTTAATTTGGGAGACACTTGCAAAAATAGAATGATTGGATGAGTGACTTTCAAACAATATTATGTATTTATTCTCTCAGAAGAAATTTAGTATGGATCGCAATGAGTAGCTATTTAAATTCCAAAACGCTGATCAAATTTCACAGTCGATCTAGCGTGTAGATGATTGAAATTGGGCTCGAGAAGCCAAATCAAGCTTGATGTTTACGCGAAGGCAGGCACGTATTCAGCAGGAAATCACGTTAAGCCAATATTGTTGCTTGCCTCCAATAAATTCATCGTTAATTGGAACTTTCAGTAACGTGCTGAACAAATACCAAACGCGATACCGGATTAATTACAATATTTGATATTATTAAAATAAATACAGTATTATTATTAGTGTTTATTGTTCATGATTCATATACATTGAAATGTCAATCATTAAATTACATGAAGAGAATCATAAAATGACAAGCAAGATTCGCAAAAACGCGCGAAACAAAAAGTTGATTGATTATCTTTTGAAAGTTGAATAAAAAGGATATTTCCAGCTTCCAATTCTGCTTATAATATTTAATTCAACGTTTTAGTTTCACGTGCATTTTTTATAAGTACAGTTCAAAAATTAAATGTGGGATTAATATAATTAAATATATCATTGAGAGTTTGAAAATTGATTTCTAAATATTTCAGAATTTGTATAATTTTTGAAACATTAAATGGTTTGTCGCTTGATTCGGTTCTTCTTATTTACAACGGAGTGAATTATGAGCTAAATTTCCCTTTTGGTGAAATAAATCATGATTTGCAACAAAAAGACAGTGCTCGCCGCTTGAGTAGCATACAAAATTTGAAAATTAAAAGCTATACCTGGACCATTTGAACTCTTCCGATATTCAAAATATATTAATTTTTTTCTCAGCATTTTGAACTAATTAAATATCCGTTTTAAAACGAACTTGTTTTTAAGACGATAAAGACATCAATCAACCAACATTACTTCCAACAGAGACTGATTAAGTCAGTCTATAAAGCGCAAAATCGAGTTGAGAGTTGCACTCCTCAGGCCATAAGTCACGCTGTCATTCGCACACAAAAAGTGAGTGACAACACCGTCGGAACGACCTTCCGAAAGTTTTCGCAGCTCTCGCATTAAGAGAGCTAGACAAAGCTTTTCATTCCGCCAGAGCGAAGGGCAGTCGCGCAAAAAGACAGCAAGAACAACGGCTAGACTGCGGAGTGAGAAACGTGCGGATTTCTTTCTCTTTGAATACAAGAAAGGATAATCCGCGCGGCGTGCAGCAGGAGACCGACTATTTTCTAGTTTTCCCTTTTCCAACGAACATCTAGGCCACAGATTTTGCTATTGCGCCACGGTGAATAGGTTGTAGAGGTAAAGTCGCTTTACTCTCGAATAACTCACCAAGAGGAAAAAATAATAGTCCGGCCGGCGGGGATTATTCCCTTTGCTCATGCCTTGTGTGTTTATAAAAGCAGGCCTTCCAGCACCTCTCCAAAATTTAAAACTGCTCTGATTTCGTTGACTCAGCTCTGTGAAAAGAAATTTTCATCGGGTTAAAAGTGGAATGCCAGCAGCACCTTTTTCTCATTTAAATAAAAGCACCTCGGCCCAGCATTAAGGATTACTTTTCCGCAAAAAAAAAGACCGAGCGCAAGAGGATTGCAAACTGTGCTTCATTATTCACGACAGGCCGCTGTTTTAGATTGCGCCAGCGTTTTTCTTCATAAAGTCACCGTGTGCTTAAAATTTTTCATAAAGGCGAAAATGGTAAATCTTTTTGGCATTTCTGCCGCTCCGAGAGAGTCAATTAGAATTCAAAAAGGTGTGAAAACATAAATTTGCGCCCGCGTGATGCTATTATGCAATATACCCCTTGTTTACAAAATACCGTCGTGTTTGCCATAGCTCAATTTCACGTGGATCAAACATGAATTTTTCAGCGCGTGAGCTGAATGCAACATTTTAATTGGACGCGCGGGGAAAAACATCCGCTCAGTTCTATGTGAACGAGCAGTCGGGCCGTGGCATCATGAAATTCATGTACTGAAAAACGCACGCAAGCCAGCTATTATATAGGGTATAGTGGTCTGCTGGACCCATAAAGCGGCAAGTCAAAAGCGGTATCCTACATCGGTTATATCGAGTAAAGTGCACAGAATTGCAGGGTATATCAATAACAACTCATCCCCAAAGATTTGTATGTGACCACTCTTCAAGAAAGGATAGTGTAGTATGCTAGGGATGATCCGGTTGTTATTCGTAAACCAAAGGCTCAGACCACGTAGGGAAATAATAAGGAAATCGAATCTTTACTTATTGTTAAGAAAATCTCAATTTCTATAGGCTAGTTACTGAGAAGACGAAAAACTACAAAATAAAATATGTAGGCCAAAACTTAACCAGCCCGTTGGCTCACATTGTTAAGGCATTGTCAGGAGTTTCAAAGCAATGGGAGGTCTTTGAGCAGTTTAGAGATCTAACATACTGGCTACCCAATGTCAGAGATGGCAAAAAGTGGTTAGTTTAGTGACTCGAAATGCTCAAATTGCTTAACGGGCTGGTTTGCACCTTTCCAGCATGCGTGATTTGGCTTCACGGGACAAATGTCTAGCGTTTCAATGCAGTCCTCGGTGCGGAGGCAAGTGGCCCTTGAGTGAGCTGGGTCCCTGTGCGGCCTGGTGCGCCCATGTTATCCGTTCGCGGTGTTATTGGGACCCAGGTTTCAGCATTCGTGCTAGTGCAGTGCGCGCCCTTCCCGGTCCTCCGGTCCTCGGACAGGGATAAAAAGAGCAAAAAAAAAAAAAAAAACAATCGCATCAAAACGAAAATACATAATAATTAGTTTTGCCAAGTGCCAAAGTAGAAAATGCCGCTATTTTATTTTTTAATAATTTCCACAAGTTAGACAGTTGGAAAACTAAAAATAGTTTTTGAAAATAAAATCTTCCTCTGCATGGATTCTCGGTGAATAACCACCATTACAAGAGAGCGCAACTCGCGGGAAGTTTGAAACGAGGGTGTGATTTACAGTAAATTATAAATAAAGGCGTGGCACACGTCGCAAAGCGCGGGAAAACCGTAAAATTTGTTGTTTTTAATTATGTTTGTGAATTTTGAAATGAAGACGTGGTTCCCCGGACATCAAAAGAGAAGTCGTAGTACTTGTTGCGTTCACTTAGATTTTGAGCTAAAATTATGATTTAAACAATAATTATATTTGAAGGCCTTGCCGAAATAAATTTTCAAATTATGTTAGAATGTAAAAAATAATCATAATTCTTGCTCATTCCATGGAAAAAAACTTAAATATTATATACTAGTTCTGTTCCATAGCTAAATCGAATTACAAATAAAAAAATACATATTATTTATTAAAAAAGCTCTCAAAGCTGTAATAATTTAACTGATATTAACTGTCTCACAGTGCCCCAGGAAGAAAGCTATCAGCCAAAATGTGAAGCCACGTAACAAATGCGCCGGCTAAAATGGATACCTATACGCAATTGTCCTTTTGCTTTTCGCCTCCCAAGAAGCGGTTCAGTCTCGAAGATTGACAGGCGCTTTATTTTGCTTTGAAGGGTCTTGCCTGCTTATCTGCGCGAAGCTGATATATTTTTTCGAGAGCCACTTCAGGTCTCATCCGCAACAATGTGTGTAGCAAGCAGATCGCTTTCCAGTGCTCGTCTATAGTAGACATGACCTCGCCGAATGTGGGGTTGCATGCATTATATATATCACGGTGTCTGTGCGATCGCTTGAAACACAAAAGTGTATTTATTTTTGCATGCATGAGATGACCAATAAGTGGAACATTATACAGAACTTCTAGATTTTTTGCTGCGGATGACCTTTATGGAAGCAGTGCCGCAGCAATAAATTTTCTGTTACGCTTCTGCTTGAGTTTGCTTCGTTATTCATTTATTGGAAATCGAGCATGAAATTTTCTGCCGTCAGCAGCCGGTTGCGTCGCTGTCGCAGCCCCCAATTTCAATATTATATATAATGCAAAGTACAATGTGGAACCAGCTGGAGGGGGCGCGATGATGATTGATGTTTCAACTCATCAGCTACAATTTTGACATGCACGCAGCTCTTTTTTCCAGCAGGAAAATCGCACATCAGTTGATTCGTCACGCTGAAAAAATTCCAAACATGAAAAATTTATTAAAGTTTAACCACTATTATTTGAGATGTTTATGTCATAGCAACACCTATATTTTAATTTTCACAGATAGCTTTTCATCTTTAATTAAATCGAAACATTCTACTCATCAGGAAACATTCCATGTTTGTTGAATTGATAAATTACGTATTCATTAAATAATAAAAAAATCAAGCGATGCAGCAGAACGTAAAATAAATAAAAATAATAAGCATCAACTGAAGCAGAGGTTCAGTTGTTAGTGTTAGGGAAGACATGTCTGCGCAGTCTGGCATCAAGTGATTGTCCAAACAAAACAACACACCTTTATCTCTGCTATACAGAGCGGTATGGCAGGAGCAGAAAAGCAGCGCCGATTTCACGAGCAACTTCATGTTATATTCGCATAGCGCACATAATACACTACACGAGAGCGCGCAGATATCCATCAGCGCGAGCTGAGAGATATTACGTGTATAAACATTCGGAAAGAAAATAAGCCTGAAAGCGCGGCCGCGGACAAAGGTACATGCATGACCCACTGATATCAGATGCAAATATGTTCCAAGCGCAGAGTATAGAATTACCATAATGCCGACAGAGAGCTGCTGGACCGTCATTAAAACATCGAGTTTCGCGGCCATTATCGGATTTTCACCGTGTAACACAAACAAATAATATTTTGAATCCGATGCCGTCTTTGTGGCTCAATGGTTCGGAAAATTACTTTTCCCGCCGCACTGTGAGCTCTTCAGCGGCCGCAGAGAGTTTCATTATTTGCACAGCACTCATTCCACTCGTCACAAACCGGCAAAGAGGGGGTAGACTTTGGGTGGTAAAAAGAAACGTTGTGGCAAAAAGCGAAAGCTTTTTGGTTTTGCACGACTTGAAGTACCAGATACGACGATGGCAATTCGAGGAAGGCCATCGCGGAAAATTTTGTGCCGACGAGGATGAAATAGCAAGATGCTCGAGCGGATCTGTGTGAAAAGCTTTTACGCGGAAAAACAGGAAAATTTCAACAGACGAGGCTAAAATGCTTTTTTCGAAAAAGACTAATGGCATTTCATTAGTGGGTTTAAAAGCAAAAAGTGTTTATTATATTTGGTCTAATGAAATTAATCAATTAAGCCGATAATCACGAGTGAGTGCGCGTTTTACCTCTAAAATCTAATTTTTTAATTGGTTCAAATGGGTCAGTCTATATAGATTTTTGACTGCTGAATTTAGCAGAACAAAGGGAACCTTTTGATTGTAATAAACTGGCATAAGCCGATTAAGCAGCACCAGATTGTATCAATAGGAACGTGCAAAAACAATTATCGATTATACGATTATATTTCTATGGCCGCAATCATGTTTAGACCATAAAATGAGCACGGATCATGAGTTTTTAAGCAGATTTTTTTCCTGCAATAATATTAAATTGATGATCGAAGCAGAAAATGAAGTAAAGCATCAAATTTAATTATTTACTCATGTTGTGCGACACAGATTTCGAAAATCGTTTAAAAAACCTTTTTTTGAGCGAAGACTGATTAAAAAAATAGTCATTTCAAGCAAAATACAATTATTAAGTTCATCCAGCTTCTGCACAGCTACAAATGAATCTGAGGAATCCCAAACGTACTAATGAATGATTTTTAAATAGTGAGCTCATTCAAGAGCCCTCGAAAGCAAACAAGTTTTACGTGGAATTCGCCTGTAGCCCACAAGCCTGTGCATTCCTCTTTATTTTTCATTCATAGATCTATGTGGTAAATTAGATTCCGTTGAAATATTTAATTAATAAAACAATCTTGACTGACAAAAGGGCATTCAACGCTTCTAAATCCGCCCACTTGTTGAGCCACCCAAGTGGAATTTCTAGGCCTTCAGCAGGTGAAGTCTGCGCTAAATTAAGACCAAACAGAAAAACGCTCAATAAAAATTCTTTTACTACTTTGTATTTTTATAATTAACACTCATTGAATTCGGCGTTGTGTGCGTCTGTTTGTCGGCATTTTCCTGACTTCCTGGTGGGTACATAACAGGGTTTAACGGAACGATCCGTCGATTTGAAATTCTAATTTCAGGCGCCGCTCTCTCGTATCATATAAGATGTGTCCGTGATAAAAAAGACGTCTTCATTATGGCAGAATTTTCAGAACTTCTTGCAACTCATAGACGATAAAACGAACTTTTATCGCCTATAAATCTGCGGCAAAAATAAAGTGGGTTTCAATGCGTACACATATGTATGTTAATAATAGCTCCGAGTCCACTCGAAAAATTTACGACTTATATAAAGACCGCGCGCGAAACTTGATTTTCGTTTAATGAATAATTTTAAACGAATTAAAAAGGAGGCTGTCGGTCGAGTCTCTTGAGAAAAGACGGGTTTGATTTGAGGGGTCATAAAGATAAAGCCACAATGTAATAAATTAGAGCCGCGCCGAACAAAGGCCGAGCTGAAATAATATATTCCGGCTCGGACGTCCCAAACGCCGATCCATCCATAGTAAAATTACCCTCTAATGCAATTTTAATACGGCTTCGGTGACAATGGACGCTTCTCTCAACGGCCGTCGCTTCTGGAAAAAAAATCATTTATAATTTATAAATAATTTTATGTACGCATGGGGTCACTTGCTGTGAGGAGACAAAACGTGTTTCGCGCGGGACGCTTCAACTTTTGTCGTGATTTCAAGGGTCCCATATCCGGATTTTCGGGACGGCGCGCAGCAAGCTCGCGGATGATGAATTGATGCCAAGATCGAGCGCACGTAATTATTTAATCGGAGAGAAGCAAGGGGACCTGCCAGCAGTAATCTGTGTAAGCGCGAGAAGTGCTAAATCTTGCGGCCTTTTGTGTTTGCTCGTATTAATTGAGGCGAAAACTCAACAAGATGAATCTCAGCCGCAGCTGAGGGATTGTTGAATTTACAAAGCATAAGCTTATTAATGGTAATATTAGGAGATTAAAATATGTCGAAATACGTCTTCAGAGATGTCTTCTTAATTAATTCCTGAATTAAGTTTTGGCATTTATTTTTTCTTGAATCTTCTGCTCAGCAAATTCCATCGTCAGCAAATCGTCCACCTTTAGCTCTTTCTGACATTGACCCACTATTATTAGATCTCAGAAATGCTTAAATGTCTCCCATTGCCTTGACACTGCTGGGAAAATCGTAACAAATTGCGGGTCATCCGGTTGGCTTCTTCGTAATGCGTGGAAAAAGTGCAGTATGCAACCGGCTTGATGGTGATGAACAGAAAATTGCATAAATATTCTCTCATGCGTTCTTTCCATTAACGTGTGAAAATGCGAAAAATTATATAAGGGTGAAGCAAAAGTATTGAAGATTTTACAATACAGCAATTAAAATGTTTAATCTATTTATTTTCAAACTTTGATGGTTTGTTATTCTAGATAAAGGAATAAATTAGTGTGCAAATCTGCACGTATATCTAAATAAAGATCACGCATCATAAGTTATTTTGGCGCTTATACCTCTCCATCGCAAATATTAGAATTTTAGAATCTTTTCAGCGCGCAACTGCATAAAATTTGACGCTCTCATCGCCCATGCTGCCCTTGTTTCACGAATTCCCCCTGCAGCCATAATTTATAACAAACAACCTGTTGTTTAGACTCTCACGGAGAGGCATAAGGTACGTGCATGGATATACGCGCGCCGCGTGGAAATTCAAAATGCCTCAGAGGAATTCCGTGCCGCCCAAGTCTCTTCATCAAACGCTTTGTTTACGGCGCAGCGGCCCCGAGACAGGCTCACTCGCTTGCAAATATGAATTATGTGGAGCTGAATTGGTTTAATTTTATCTTACGGCCGGGATCGCCTCCGAGTAGAGCACTCGCATGAATAATGAAACGGTTGATGAAGAAATCTGTTTGTGCTCCTGATTCGGATTCGTAATTTATTGCCTCAAATGGTCGTTATTATTTGTCTTCCTGCACGCCCATGTACAGTAGTTTTCACCGAGGAATAACGCATTGTTATTTGTAAAATTACCCAGGCAATTCTATACAGCTTCATAAGTACGCCGATTATCGATTTTTTTGTGATCTCTTTATATTCGGACGATCAAATAAACACGAATCTTTATTTTTAAAGAATTTTTGACTTACTCTAGTAAATCGATTTTAGCTGAAAATCTCTATAAAACGTCAATTTTTTATTTACCCGTGCTTTGAGACACTTGCCATGCCTTCTTTACAATTTTTTGGGGAGCCACGCTCCTATTTCAAAATTCCCGTGAGTTACGCCCTCTTCCTGCTATCGCTAAAAGAAAATTCTTTCATTTGTTTTTCGATTTAAAAAAACCCAGCGGCTATTTCTCTTAAGGAAATCGGCAAAATAATAATCATTTTGATTTTGCGGATTATTCTCTTTAAAATTGAATTTTTAATGGATTATTTTGAGTAATAAATCATATTTTGATTAATATTTTAAGCAAAATTCGATAATATATGCAGATATCTAAATAAGCTGATTGAATACACTAATTATTTCGTTCAAGAAAGTGCCTCCATCTGCACAGAGCAGAGCAAATACACGCGAATTACACGCTAAGGAGAGCAGAGCTCGCTTTCAATGATGGAAGACGAGCATAATTGTATCGAAATATCGCTTCTGGATGTGTACATAAGCTCTCTTTCATATTAACTTTCGCTGCATCTGAACTCCTTGATTTTCTATTGCGTCCTTTGTCTGCAACCGCCTTCAGCAACCAATTTATAAATGAATTTCTGTTTGTAAACAAAGCGTTGTATAGTTTGTCACTGAACCATGGGCGTTATACCAGCGGAAGAATTCAGCAGTTCGTTGCCCCCGTGGCTTCAATAATAGTTGTTTACAATCCCCGAATCAGCATCTGCTTTGCAAAAACCCTTCCATTCATGGTCCGTGAGAGCGGCCGGCGGGTGTAACGTCAAAAATGTTTCTCACCACTTTTTTCACAAACAGGAAAATGATGACATCAGAGATCACGCAAGATTTGTCACATTTTATCGGTATACGGTAGGGCTGGAATGAAAGCGCGGAGATACAATATAACGCAGTTTTGGGCAAGGGAATAGAAGGGATTGACGCTCTTCATTGTAGTAGAATCTATTCCTCTCTCTGCGGGTGGTGTTTTGCTTTTGTTAAGTCGCACGCCTATATGGAGAGACGCCTACCTGAAGTGCAAAGGAAGAGAAAACACAAAATTGCAGTTCCAAAATTTTATCAAATGAACACATCAACATCATCAACATTATGAGAGAATATGAAGGTAAATATTAAGACCATGCAATTCATTTAAATTGTTTCTGGTAATGAGACCACCCTCTAGCTTTAAAGTGGATCGATACAGGGCGAAATCGAAAAATGTTTGAATTGTTGGATACGATAACAGTTGATCGATAAACAATTTTGTTCTAATTGCAATATTCAAACATGGATCTTCTACAGTAAAAAATCAAATTTTTACAGCGTTTGAATAATTTTCTCGGCATATTTTAATTCTTCTAATCGGATCTGTCCAACAGCGCATGAAACCTTTTAGGGAAGATCTTTGTTGTGAAATAAAATAGGATTTAAAATAAGGAGACAGCCATTACCATTTGAAAAGCATACCAACTTTCCAGCCACTTTTCTCAAAAACTTACACTGCTCCTTCGGTCACTTTGGATTCAACTGAATCTTAAGGGATGATGTCATGCAATAAGCATTTCAAGGATTTCGTATAAATTTCCTATCCAAATCTTTTTCGCCATATGAGGATGTGTTATTGTTTTTACAGTAAATTGTTCAAATTCAACGGGCTGCAAGGAATGCGGTAAGAAAGCAGTCAATATCATGCTGGGTTGAAGGACAGCTTCTTCTTCCTATAGGGGATGTGAGTAAACCGCGTGCAATGACCCTTCCTTGTTTACACAGAAGCCGACGGGACCAATTTCATGTGCGTGCGATGCGGAAATTTTTCATCTGACACAACAAACCAGCAGCAAACACCACCTTTAGAAAAAATGTATTATTTTCTCCGATATTCTTGAAAGAAAAAGAAGGGTCGTTTTAAACGGGTGCGGTGGCTCTTATTCACCTTCGGCGCACTGCTGCGTGCGGTTCGCCTCAAAGTATCCTTTTTCACCAGGGCACGTACGTATTCAGGAAAAAACATTAGAGAGTAAAAGTGATACATAATAGGGGCATCGCTCACTTTTTGGGATTCGCCAAAAGATAATTAATAGTGCGATGTCATTCAGAAAAAACTTTACTTCAAAGTGTGTGCTGCGGTTGATATTTTATCTCGGATTTCTGCGGCTCATAAAATGTAGGGTTCAACGTCTTGCGTGATGTGCAAAAAATATTACATAATATTCTAAATGTAAAAGGGGCGAAAATGCGGACTTGAAGCCCATTCGCTTTCAACGAAGCGAAAGTAAATTTACAGAGGCCGACCGCAACACTTTTCTTCTCTTTTCAGAGTCATTGTTATCTATGACTATGCATGCCTGGCGCAGGTCATCAATAATAAACGCGAGTCACCCATTCAAACAAAATCCGAGATTTATAGCCACCCGCCACCCCTTATTCTGACGCAACCCACTCGTTATGTGGAAAAAGTTGAGTCTGTGCGAACAAACGCGGCGCAGCAGCTGGAGCAGCCTTGAAAATAAGGGATACCTACGGCTTGGGTCACTCACCTCTTTGCGGGGTGCAATTTGAGGGTTGCTAACCCTCACGTGTGCCATCCGCGAGACGCGAAACAAGATACACTCACACAAACGATCGCGACTGCTGTGCAATGATTATTTTAACAGAGGAAAGGTTGTTTATCCGCTGCCAAATTGCAGGTTCTGTGAAAAGGGACGCGTGGGCGGCAGATGCCAACTGTCAATGAAGGGGTGGGTGCTTTTTTCTAACAATAAGAGCGTGAGCCGCAAGCGACCCCGGGCAAACTGGATTGTATAATTCAATCAGCCTAGCGAAAATATCTCTCCCTTTTCAGGAAGGAAAAGAGAAAACATTTCAGGTCAGGTTTCTTTACACAATCGTGACCGCTGCTGATTTTTGGTGACATTTCTGCTGCAAATGCGGAGACGGGTTTATCTGAGTCATTGTTGTACGTCTGCTCAGTTCGGTCAGCTGTAGAGTGATTTGAAACGCGAGATTGCACCTTTTTCTGCTCGTATAAATGGAAACACTATACGATTTCGAACTGGCAGTTCGATTCATGCTAAGCAAATGTGATATCGTTCCGAATTATTCCCTTCCGAGAACGCCGAGCAAAAAAGTCTCACTTGACATGCAAAATCCCATTTGTCAAAAGATATGAAGGGAAATACCTCTCGCAATAAAAAGAATGCGCCTCTCGCACTCACAAAATGATGTTAGACTTTTGGAAGCCAATATGGTTATTGATACATTCAAATTTTTGGCAGTTAATTTACAGATATTGGAGCAGCAGTTTTTTTTAAATAGACAGGTTATTTCCAAATATAGATAGGGTGAAATTTTGAAAGATACAAAAAGCAAATTATTGCGGAAATTTGTTTTCTATTTTTTTGCAGCGGAAAATAGCTCTCGGTAATAGTTTGTTTATTGTTTCTTGTTCATTTGTGCTTCAATAACACGCGGTACTTTTTCTTTCTGTGATCACTATATGATGCTCATCAAATTAGCACAAATCATTTTAGTTCGAAATGATCATATTGAGGTGCATTTTGAAAATAAATTATTTACAGTTATGTCTGCAACACCTATATTTACTAGAAAATCTTAAATAAAAACACAAAATGATGCAATTTTCCCGCACTTAGTGACCCGTGCTACGCCTTCTATTTTAATTTTCTAGGAACCAAGCCCCCATTTCTAAATTCCCCGAGTTCCGTTATTTCTCAGAAAAACATATAATTTTGATTTTCCCGCGTCACGCCCTCTCATTTCTATTTTAAAGGAATCCCGCCCCCATTTTAAAATTGTCGTTAGTTACGCCCTCTTCCAGCCGTCGCTGGTCACAGAGAATCCGGTGCAAGTATTTTTCATTATCAAAACTTGACGATTTCAAATAAAATTTAATAATTTTTCTAACGGTTCTTTCCCATTCTATGAAATTGATCTATCGTTTAAAGTGGACAAGAAACAAACTTTGAACGGTTATGAGCCACATGTGTATAGTTCTAATTAGTACAAAGAAGGTCTTTAACGGAACATTAGGTTATATTTGAGATCAAATTATCTAGATGAGCTTTCTATGAACGTTAATATAATAGCGCGGTACCATATGAATAGGGGGAGAAAGAGCACATATTTGGGCAACATTATCATCCCTGCATGGTCTACCGCAAAGGCAAACACACACGCGCGCACAACTAATGATTACGGACGGGTGCATTACGGTGGTTGCAGGTGATATATGTATGAGGCGGAATCGTTCTGAAAGCGATTTGATATATATCATCAGCAACTAATTGAAATTTCGGCACAGCCGCTGCCATAAATTACGCGCAAAAGTTGCGCAGCACGGTTTGCGAGAGGGCTCTGCAATTATTTGCGCCGCAACCCCTCTCTCCGCCGGCCTCCCTTTCTCCTCTTGATTTGTAATAATGCCGCCGCGCGCGCCGCAATTAGCAGAAGGATGCGAAGCTGCAGCTTCCTCTGGGTACCAATTTAAAGTTTGCTCGCTCGCTTGCTATAAAGCTAGCACGCGGCGGATTGTTCGTCTACCAGCAATTTTCGGCCAATTTTTCACTTATCCTTCCTCCTGTTTATTGATTTTTCTTCTCTGCCTTGAGTCGGTACCGCACAAGCGGCCCTTTTGTAGCCAAATTGGTAGTAAATTATATTATTTTCTCCTTTCCCCATTCATGCTCTTCTTTTAGCGTTAATGCACTAATGCAGCTGCACAAAAGAGATTCTGATGGTTAGAACTCGAGATTTGGAGTTGGCAATATTTGGAAAACATTACGAAAACTTCGCATTTTTCGAGTTTTGAAGCGTAATTTCTCGGAAACGAAAAATAATAATATACAGTTGCTAACAGATCGAGCATCACATCATTTCCCCGAGCAAATAAAAATAAAAATCTTGGAGAATTGTTTTCTCTCCGCGCGCAACGTTACTCGGCGCAGGCACTACGCCTCTCCATTGAGCAAAGTTTCCGAAAGGGAAACTTACTCGTCGTTGCTCTTTGTTTCTCACGCCGAGCTACATGCGTATAGAATATGGCTTTTATTATTGCTATTGAATAAGGTCGCGCGACGGTGCGGCGAAACCACGATGTAAAAGATATTGTTATCGTGTTTGTTCCTCTTGATGTCACTTGCACGAAAAATACACTCGCTGAATTTTCGCATTCAATGCAAATTTCGCGGCCGCCGACCGAAATAAAGAGAAAGGAAATTAGCGTCAAAACACGCTCCGATGAAATCATCTCGGTTCAATTATTATAAATTCAGCACGGTGATCTATAATAAATTTTTATTTGCATCCAATGCGAAAATCAAGCGGACGATAAAACAAATAAATCAGCCTGTTTAGCCTGGTCCTCTCGCGAGATTAAAAATTCATCTCCTGTTGCCGCGCCGAACCTTCCAAAAATGGTCTACGCGATAATCAGATAGATTTTTTCTTCTCGGCGTGCCACCAATTTAGATCGTAGGCTGACGATAATTTTTTTAATCGCGAAAGTATAGACGCGTCTGCTGCCGATCGATAATTATTGTTTTGATTGTTATCGGAGAAAGAAAAAACTGCGCACGATATATGGATTTTAATAGACGGAGGCTGATTGTAAATCAGGCGGCAGGCTTTTTGCCTCGTCCTAAATGAGTGCCCTGAGTGTTGACAGCCGCTGCTTAAAACCATTTCTCATCGCCTTGTAAAGAAGTTTTCCCGACTACTAATAAGAGATCATTTTTTCTAATTGTTTAATGGCCTTCGTAATGAAATTGTGATGACGGTTGCTGAAGGACACACCCTTGTCCAAATAGCAAATTTATCGCCCTTGTTAAGGAGCTCTCTGCCTATAGAAAATTGATTTAATTTTATTTCCTTAAAATCTATATAAAGCCTAATAAATATCTTGACATGTAATTTAGAGATGCACGAAAATAATCGAATTTTGCTTAAATACTTTAAATATAGTCAACTGTTTTAGTTAATGCCAATAACAATAAAGATTTGTAAAAAAAATTCCAGCTTGAATTTCCACATCAAGGTAAATTAAAACAAAATCCCTAAATAAACGTCTTATTTTAATATATTTTCTGAATTATGGAATGAAGACCAACTCTCCAAGCTAAATAAAATCGCAGTAAAGGGGGATGGACAAAACGACGAAAAAGCCTCTGTAAGTCTCTCTAAATATTTTAATCCAAATTATCGAGAACATATTTTTCTTTATATTGTTTTGGGAGGATAAAACATCAAACTGCAAAAAGGAGATGTTAACAGTTTGCTCTTGCCCCTCATCAGTCAGAAATCGAGCGAGAGTGCCAAAAAACCACAGAGACTTATTGTTGGTTGCTCTGTTGATACGCAATAAAATTCCTTGTAATCTTATAATAATAATATATTATGTATATTCTGTATATTTATAATCAAACCTTTTGAACCTTTCGTTACGAATTCCTAAAAAATCCTATCTATCGCTGGAATACCACCCAGATACAGTCTAATCCTAATCATTCTTCACGTCTATCTGTGTCTATTTTCGTGGTATAATACAATCGACAGCTCACAATCAATAGGACCCAAACATAAAGGCTGGCCACCATGACAGGCTGGCCACCATGACAGCCTGAGCATTCATTTCAGGCCTCGGTGGCGATATTTCACACGCATGCTACATAGCTTCCCATACCCCAACAGATTTTGTCTCAATAAGTTTGTAATCAAAAGATTATCCGTCTCATTGTTTTCTAAACCTTCGCTTCCCTTCCCACCTTGAATTTGCTGGAAAAATATTTTGTTGAAATCCCTCCAAGGGAGTTCAGGAATTTTGTTCAGCAAGAAAATAATCATTTACTTGGTTCGAATTAACAATTTTTTATTTTTGCTTTGTAATTAACATATATGAAGGGTCCAAAGGAAAGTTATAATTTGAATTCTTTACTTGTTTGGTACTTAGGTCTGCATTAATAAACATAAATATTAATTAAAATTAAAAACCTATACTTGATCAATTTGAAAGGAGTAATTCTTATAAATTCAAATTGATTGCTGTTGAAACAATTTTTCCTCGGCATGTAAAAAACATGGAAAGTAATCCATTAAAAACATGATTTGTGTACATTTTGATGGTTTTGATTTTTTTACATTCCTCATGCTCATAAATATTTTGACACGTTCTACCGAAATTGAGTACCAAAGTTTTACTTAATTTTCTTTAAATTTGAGCAAAAATAGTTCTTGAATGGAGTGTGCAAACAGAAGCCCAATAATCTGCTCTTTGTGCTTGCCAATCATCAACGCTCGCCACCCGTTCACGGTCCCGCAACACAAATTGAATTAATGTTTCAAACCAAACGTCCATTGAGGCTAACATTACGGTTCGAAATTCACGCCGAGTTTAATTCTCAAAGCACTCAGCAGTCTCGTCGAGGCCTCTGCTGCGTTGTGTGCATGTGTTTTAAGCGTGGTAGTTGGCAAATATTTGCTTTGGCTATAAACAAAAAATTTCCAACGGCAACCGAAAATAGAGCTGGCTCGGCTCTCCTCTCCTATTACACACGCACTCTGTACCTTTTTGTTCCATGTATTCTCTTAGGGGCGAAACATCGGCCGATTTTATTTTACCGATAATATTTGCACTCTGGCGCTCCAAACATTTGTGTCTCTCAAGGTTAGTCGAGCGGCAAGGCACACGGAGTGTTTGCAAACACAGCCGCCAAACAGAAGTAGTCTTGACGCACTGGATTTTTTTCAATATTTGTTTGAGATATCAAAATTGTGGCAGTGTTCACCTATGGCAGACAACGAGAAGTTGTATTTTTCCTTTTAATTTCCGCTTTGAATAGAGTTTAGTGCTTGCTAGTTAGCTGTCTCACAAAGTTTATAATTTAACTACCTCTCCTTTTTGGTAGACTGTACACAAAGCTGTGCGGTTATTTTGCGCCTCGTGCGTCGTGCGGAATTGCTTGGAAATTAATGGCACAGCCAGCACCCAACAACGAGCGCACGCTCAGCCCCATTCTTCTCAAAGACCATGCACTCACAGTTTATTACTCAGCATCCGCACTATTCTGATGAATGATTATTACATTGAGAAACTTTCCTAATATGAGTTTACTGGCTGGAACGGCCTCCTTGACGCATTTAATAAAAAATTTGATAAACACGTTTACACGCGCATTCTTGCGGTACAAGTTGTTTGAAAGTTTCCCTTTAGCACAAACTGCAGATTGGCAAGTAAAAGGGATGTTACGGTGTTTAAGAATCTCATCCTTCGTTACATCAAGGGATTTTGCAAGATGATCAATTTTCTTTCATATTAATGGACAGGGTCCACCAGTTTTGCAATGCGCAAAAATGCACCACTGTTTTTTGCCCCAAAAAATTAGAAAAAAACAACCAGTTGTGGGGTTTTCCGCATTTTTCCAAATCAAACCCCGAAAAGGTCACATTTCGAGCCACAAAACAAATTTTGGAAATTCACGATGAGGTGTGAAAATTTTCGGTCTTTTGGTTAAACCTGTGGCTTTTATACTGATTTTGTAAAATCTTCTATTTTTAGTATTACAATATGGAAGTTTTTTACCTTCGTTAAAAATGCACATATTTTGGAGAAATGCGCAAATTTATGCGGATTTTTGCTAACCCTGTTTATGAGGAGTAAAATAAAATCATTTTTACGTAGTTTTAATTTTGTTGTAAATCAAAAAATAAATTACTGAGGAGTGGCAGAGTTATGGACATGATCGACATGATCACTCACCAACACAACTTTGAATTTTTTCCACCGCTACAAATGCGATGAAATTTTGGGAAAGTGGAAAAAGCTATTTTGCCGCGTGAAAACGTGTTCGTTAACTGTTATAACAACATCTGGTCATCTAGCGGTCATTGTGTCAGTTAAGAACGAAGGTTAGAGGTGCCATTTAGCATCACAGGGTGGAACTGCGCGCTCGACCAATCAGCTCGCGGCGTAGGGACGCTGAGAGTCGGAGAGTCAATCCATCGATGGACGCGAATTCAGGGAGCACGTGGTGTGTCGCTCGCTTCGAATTTGTAAGGGATCAGGCTGACGCTGGTGACCTGTGGAGTTCCAGGGACGCTGACAATGAGTGAAGCTGGCGGAGGACGACGCTAAAAGGTATATTTATATCACCAATTTAATTTCAGCTCAGGTTTACTACAAAAGTTTTTCGCAACAAGACGACAAAGATCTTCTTAAGGTTGGTAAGGCAAGTGGACCAAAAAAGTAACAATAATTCTAACCAGCAGTCTAGGGATTGCAAGAAGAAGGATGACTTCAAAGATAAGTCTGCTCCTGTTAAAAAATATGCCCATTTTGCGGATGAAAGGGGTTGTATGATCGCGCCTTATGCAAGCATAAGAACTTGATCAAAAATTATTTCCAGGTCATAAACGAGCTGTAATCAGAGGTAGTATAATCGGCGAAGTATTGTGGTTATATTTTTTGCTCTTTTATCCCTGTCCTCAGACCGAGAAGGGCGCGCACTGCACTAGCACGAATGCTGAAGCCCGGGTCCCAATAACACCGCGAACGGATAACATGGGCGCACCAGGCCGCAAGGCCGCAAAGGACCCAGCCCACTCTGAAGGGCCACTTGCCTCCGCACCGAGGACTGCATTGAAACGCTAGACATTCGTCCCGTGAAGCCAAATCACGCATGCTGCTGGAAAGGTGCAAACCAGCAAGTGGCGAGTCGGCGCCGGTGCGCCTCCCAGCCCGTCGAGCAATTTGAGCATTTCGAGCCACTAAACTAACCACTTTTTGCCATCTCTGACATTCGGTAGCCAGTATTAGATCTCTGAACTGCTCAAATACCTCTCATTGCTTTGACACTCCTGAGAATGCCTTAACAATGCGAGCCAACGGGCTGGTCATTCTGCGCTCACTATACGGCAATGGCAGAAAACCACCGCAATATTGTTTTAAATCAAAAAATAAATTAAAATTGATGAATCAAAAACACAATCAACGAAATTTACACCAAATATAATGTCTTTGCCACGGCAGCAGGTTGCGGCACAGCGACTTCTGCAAAACGCGCTCTGTGCAGCGGATTGCCGCGCTTCCGCTACAAATTGATCCTTAGCCTGGTCCTTCGACCTATGCACGGACACCTTCTCCAGATCGTAACTACCAGTACCGCGAACACCCAAGCGTAAAACAGTGCGTAATCACCCCTACACCACTAAACTGCGTCATAGAAATGTTTCGACAAAGTATTCTCTTTTACGGGGTTTATAGGACAATTTTGGAAAGCTTTGAAAGCCAAATATCTCAACTCCCCTTGGAGCAATTTCAATAATAGTGTTTCCTCTCGCCGAGCCCGATCGAAGCGACACCAAATTACAGCCTAGGTCAGTTTGTCTACTTTTTTGCAATATTTTTTGTTCTAAAATCATCAGTATTGTGAAAACTCCCCACCTATAGACTCGTCTTGACCTACCCTGGCCACCTGAAGGTTAATAGGGGTGTTTACCCTCCACCCCCAAATGGATCAAGTTTTAAAACGCTGGAATTTTTATGGCTTATCAAAATTAAATAAATTATCTGTAATTTTTCTTGATAATATATACTCACACAGGTTAAAGAAATATCCGCGATTTATTTGAGAAGAGCACATATGCCCCGCGGGTTCCAAACAAGACTATGAAAGTGAAGCTTTGGCTTCCCCTTTTATACAATAACGATGCCCAAATTTACGACCGTCGTTAACGTTTATTTAAACGCACACAGTGGCACTAGATCACGACCGGACCAAGTGAGGCCCTTTACGAGGTGTCATTCTCACTAAAAAACCAGTGCAATTCTCCTGCGAGAGCCTCTTCTATATCATCCACACGTTTGTACTGTACTTGTGATGAACCCTTTTATTTAATATAAGCGCGCTCCCCATGCAGTGCAGCTTGCCGCGATACGCGTATCCACAAGCGGAGGCAATAAAACAGTATTTAAACGTCTGCAACAGCCTCTTCACTCATTGTGCACCGAAATTTATATCACTCGCTGCACCATTATCATCATTTTATTATGATTAGCCCTCTTCCCGTTTTGTTCCTTTTGTCGCCAGTTATTTATTGATCTCGGGCGAGTGCTATAAAAATTCATTTGCGCATAGATGAGAACTTGTTCCTATGCTCGAGTTTGCATTGTCATGCCAAATATATATACTGGAGCTGCGAGGCGTGAGTCGCCCCGCTGGACCCAACAGTAGAAACTGGTTCCAATATATTTGAATCCGAACGTCTCCGCTTTTGTGGCTTTGCCTTTTTGTTGCTAGAAACGCGCGCGCATCCACATTTATCTATCCAAGCAAGGGTTTCACTTATTGCGATGCAAAGACACGACGCGCGCGGCTAAACCTTCAGAATTGAGATATTTATTCATATAGCCGCAAGTAGGACATTATTTACACCAAGAAATTCAATAAATGATCTAACATCCTGATTTAGCATGTGAATTGAAAGTTCTACACTGTGGTAAAATAGGCAAGTGAATAGCAGCTTTTGCTTTTCTAAAATTTCACAAATGAAACATGTTTTTTGTGTCTAAAAAAGCAACGGCTTCAAGAATATATATATATATATATATATATATATATATATATATATATATATATATATATATATATATTCGTTAAATAAACCAAGCTTTTTCATGTGAATTTTTTTGAGAAAATGAAAAATGTACAGTAAACCACAAAAGTGTTTCAAACTGATACATTGCATTTTTTTCTTGAAAAGTGGAAAAGTTTCCTAACACACAAGAAGAACTGGAAATTTTTCTCTTGGACCTATAGTCACACTGCTCTACAGAGCCAAATTCGAGCCCCGTGCTAAAGGAGGCTGTGCGGTGATTCGATCGCTCTCTGCAATGCAGCGCCACCACATCTCAAGCTCAAAGCAGAAGTCCAAATTGACTCGAACATCAACGCAGCTCAACCCAACGCAATGAAGTCAACCCTGATGACGAAGGACCCACAAGGCAATTTAAGAGCGATTTTAGGAAATTAAAAATTTTCAGGATCGCAATTCATTATTTTCCTGCATGCATATCTATTTTACAGTTTTCCATATTGTGCCTTTTCCGATTTTTATTTAATTGCAAGCGAAATGAAGTCGAAATAGCGATGATCCACCCGTGGTTGTATTTGGTCAGCAGGAATGGGCAATTTGGACTTCTTTTGGTCCTCTCAGCGGCTGGCTCGGTCGTCTTGGCAGTGTGGCGCCTTCCTGCCATTGATTTAACTTGTGTGTGTGTGTGTGTGTGTATATATATATATATATATATACACACACACACACACACACACACACAAGTATATATATATATATATATATATATATATATATATATATATATATATATATATATATATATTGATTTAACTTGTATATATATACAAGTTAAATCAATGTTGGTGTAATTCCCTTGGTTGTAATAGGTGGCAGTGTAAAGGTGAAGCTCACCTTCACTGCACCTTAACCCCCATTGCATAAATAGACTCGCACAGAAGCAGTAGTCGCATCTAAATGTGGTTTTTCTCCAACCTGCTGGATTGGAGAGACACTGCAAGATCAATGCAAACGGATTTGTAATTGACTGAACCCGATATGGGGTAAGGAATTAATGTTATTGATTTGACATTTGTTAATGTGTTATTCCAATAATTGTTGATTCGATATCGTGATATTGACTGTGATTTTGTCTTTTAATTTTAGTTCTGTTTTGTGCTACTATATAAAATACTCTATTAAAATAAATAAGATGAAAAGATTGAGGACGTTAAGCTGGCCCTTTTGTTTACTTTGAAGATCCTTGAACTCGAATCAGACCATTACACAGGAATTCTCTCTGAATACCTCTGAATTGTCCATGTGGGTATCACAATACAAATTTAGTAGATTCTCAAACCAATGCACTGTGTGATTTAATTGGATGAAAACGCACATAAGCAGGAATTATATCGTTACCAAATAAATAGAAAAGGCTCAGTTTGTTATGAAATTATATAAGGACCCCCCTGATTCTATTATTGTTGTTTTCATTTTGGTGCAGTGTCCAGAGCACTTCATTTTTCTGTAAAAATGTTTGTAATAACAATTTCCTTCCTTGTTTACAAAATTAGCAATATTTATTTACAAACATATTACATGAGACTCTGTTTTATTAATGTAAATTTAGGTAAAACAGTTGGAGCCAAAAAACATGTCGAGAGTAACAATTTTAACCTAATAAGATAAGTCCGATTATTTCTACACCATCTAATACAATCTTTTTGGAAAACTCTTTGTTGGGACATTAAAAAAGATTTTAAGTATATAGGAAAAAGTCCTTGCAGCAATATTTCTAAAAAAAATACAGCATCCTTCTACGCATCAATTTTGATAAATGAATCATTAGGGAGTAGTAGCTATGCGTAAGAGGAAAGGATTTTCCAGAATTTATCATTATTTTTAATTGTTCCAAGCTTCATACCCAATATTATATTCCCAAGCTTCAAAATAAATTTTTTAATCTATCAAATTTAAAATCTCGTTGCAGAAAAACCGATATGATATTTAGGATTCAGAAAATTAAAAACATAAATTCTCCACCTCTTGTGGTGCAATTCATTGTCAACAGGCATTAACAAAACAAAGCGTCCTTGTCATCAATGCGCGTGCTATGTGGAGGAAGCATATCCGCCGGGCTCAAGTGTTGACTTCCACGTCTAGCTCAAGTTCATTCATTCGCCCGTTCATTGAAATCTCCCACGCCTCGAGTGGTCACACACTCGAGCGAAATCAAACAAACCGGAGGCACTCGATGTTGCCAAAAGATGCTCGCAATAATTAAAACGCATTTCCTTTCCTTGGCTGGCGGGCAGAGGCCGTTGGGTAGCTTTTCTCTCACACAGCCACCAAAAGAAGGGACTGAGAAAATAAAATAGCAATAAATTTCTCCCCGGTGGTGCTTATTCAAGCAGAGGATTACAGCCGTACGCATTGATGCACAAGCATAAAAATCTAATTTGCAAATAGATTAGCAATTTGCAAACAAACTGCCACTCTTATATAATATATTTTTGATGTGCGCGGCAGCAGATGAAGAGCGATGCATGTCAAATGGTATAGCAGCAGGCCGGCTACACATATTTTAAACGTGCACTCGCTTTCTTTTCATAAAAGATGCACCACCACGTGTGGCGAAATGCACCGCTTTGAATAAGGCGATTATGATGCTGGTCAACAATGGGTCCAGGGTTGTAGAAAATGAGCTGCGCTGCCAAGACAAATGTGGATTGATGCTGAGCGTATACCGGAACTAAATGCACCATTGTGTTGGTCGGCCGAAGAAAATGTTTAAACAATTCCTTATTCATAGTAAAATAGGATGAGAAAAATTCGAAATTTATTGTCATTTCTTGTTTAGAGTGGATTGGTAAGGGACGAAAATTGAAATTAAATTTTATTCTTGACTGCAATACATCAATTGTGAGTGTTCGAAAACGTTAACAGATGGCGTCTACTCGATTTTAAGGCACTTTCGCTGCGATTTCAGACTCAATCCTGCTGCTGTGCATTCCTCACTTGATATTTTTACTTTTGACGTTCTGAAAACCAAAATTGGTTAAGCCAATCGTCGTAGAATCGAGAAAAAACTATTTTATTAACCAAAACAAAAAAATCTATTCCGACGTTTCTACGGCGGATGGCTGGACTGATTTTTGTTTTCAGCACGTCAAAAGAAATACTACTTCTAGAAGCAGAATGCACAGCAGCAGGATTCAGTCCGAAATCGCAGCGGAAAGTGCCTTAAAATCGAAAGTATAACTAGATGGTGGCGCCATCGGTTGGCGGCTTCGAAAACTAAGGGCTTACCCAACTGGTTAACATTGTTAGTTAAAATAATATCCTCAACATTGTGCGATAATCAGTTAAGGAATAAATAAAAATTAAATATCAGAATTTGCCTGATTTCTAAAAATGCGATTTCTTATGTATACGCTACAAAATGCAATAATATTTTGGGATTTTTTTTTAAATATTTTGCCGCGTGTAAACGTGTATTTTGACGGTTATAGCGTCATCTGGCCATCTAGCGGCCGTTGTGTAAGTTAAGAGCGAAGGTTAAAGGTACAATTTGGCATCCCAGGACAAAACTCGCGCTCAACCAATCAGCTCGCGGCGTAGGGACGCTGAGAGTCGGAGAGTCAAGACGGACGCGGGTTCAATTAAGGGAGCACGTGGTGTACAGCTCGCTTCCAATTTGTAAGGGATCAGGCTGACCCTGGCGATCTGTGGAGATCCAGGGACCCTCTGGGTGAAGCTGGCGGAGAACGATATGATGCGCTAAGCTAAGGTACGTTACAAATTTAATTTCAGCTCAGTCAGGTTTGCTACAAAAGTTTTTCGCAACAAAAGGGCAAAGATCTTCTTAAGGTTTGTGGTAAGTCCAGAGGCAAAGGCAAGTGGACCAAAAAAGTAACAGTAATTCTAACCAGCAGTCTAGGGATTGCAAGAAGAAGGATGACTCCAAAGAGAATTCTATGCTCCTGTGAAAAAATGCCCAGTTTGCGGATGAAAGGGGCATGGTCGTGGGGCTCCCTGCAAGCGCAAGGACTGGATCGAAAATTGTTGCCAGGTATATAGAGTATGTCATAAACGAGTTGTAATCAGAGGTAGTAATCGGCGAGGTATTGTGGTTATGCCAGTCATTCTGCGCTCTCATTATACGACAATGGCAGAAAACCACCGCAATATTATTCTGCTCTACAGGTTTCCCGGATTTTCAAATGTACCATCCCTTTATTTTTACCACCAGACATATGACGCAAAACCTCATAAATGCCAGCAGGGATGCCGCCACTTTTCAACTGCACGATTATTCAAAATCCACACGACCATATATGCGTAATTACAGCCACAAGTCAGCATACCAGTGAATTGTGAAACTACCATATCAAATTTTTATTTTTACGTATTTTTACACTTGGAAATTAATTCAAAAATCGAACAATTCGAAATTTAAAAATTAATAAATAATTCTTTACTGGATCAGGATGTTTTGGATCCACCACCCGGGGTTCAAAAAATGATGATGTGCATGCTGGGTTTGTTTATTGGAAGCAATAATAATATTTAGCTTCATAACTCGTCAAGTAAGGGATTATAATATTGCGCGGTCGTCATATTCATTATTATTAACTAGCGGTCCAGAAACGAAAAACTGCTTTGAGAGGGCCGCGCGCGGGCTCGGAACCGTGCTCATGGGTGCGCATATGGAGATGGATCTTTGACAGTTTCGCATGTCCGTGTGAAAACTAGATTCGCCTCATTTTACTTCCATGTGTGTGTGTGTGTGTATGTACTTTTATATAATTCATTCCTCGTTATGCGCGCATGCAAAAGAACTGGTTTGCGTAATATTTTTGCATTTTTTATTTGCAAAGCTCTTTTTATGTTTAATATTTGTAAGGCGAGCTGGTTCTCGACTCTTTTTCATCCTTTTTGCACCCCTGGCTGAAGCTGCAGCATTCATAGTGTGCACACTGCGAAAATTTCCGCTGAAAAGCCCTTGCCAAATTACGAGCGCATTGTTAGAAATCAGGATTTGCTTGTGCGCAGCGCAAGCAAAAATGTTTTGACCGTTTTCCAAATCCTTTTTGATGTGAAAACGCGCATAATGAGCGCAATTATGCTGTAGACTTGTCTCGCTGGCACGAATGTCACTCACGATCACAATGCGCGTCGCGCAAGCAGGGCTCAATGACAAAACTAGACTTCTATAGTGACAATAGCCATTATCGTTTCACTGAGCTAGTTCATTCAGCGTTATTCTGCTGCGGGCAGTGAAGAAATTAAGCCACACGTATACCTAAAACTCCGAATGACAATTTGAATTTCGTCAAATTGTTTGTACTAATTTCTACAATGCTACGAAAAATCAGTTAATCATGCTAGAGGTAAAAAGCAATAAACTGCAATTTTCCATAGTTATGTGACACGTGACACGCCTTGTTTTGTATAATAATAATAATAAAATAATCAAGCGGCTATGTAACTGGTGAGTGTAAACAAATTTAAAAGGCTTGAAGCCGATTGCTCTCCTCAAAATAGGTAAGATACTGATTAAAATAATCGACCATTTTAAATAAATTTCGATTTCTTTTTCTAGGTAATTTGAATTCAAGACTTATTAAAATTTGTCACTTCCCTGAGTATTATTTCACTCTCTCCCAGGTGGACATACTCTGTCTACTTCGTTTTCCAAGTGTCGTCTCCCTGCTCTCACTCACCCCGCTCCAAGTTAGATTACTGTTGACAATAGTAATTCAGCGAAGAGAACGAGTGGTTTTTTAGTACAAGAGACGCCACTCACCATCAGCTCCGGCGACACTGCGAGGCGGAATCATCAGTCAGTCAGTCTGCACCATCATTTATTACGTGACAAAGTGTTTAGTAGTATGCTCGGCGCGCGGTATATCAAGTTACAGTGAAAGAGCGAACTAAACGAATGACATCCCACAAACAGCTCTGCTCCTCGTCTTCTGTTCTGCAGTTTCAATTCCAACGGGTTTTAAGGGAATTTAATTTGTACGTAAATTAAATTAGAAGCAATGTATGGCAAATTTATTAAATTTTCTGCTTTTTTGATGAAAAGATGCCCCCAAAGAATCCGATTTGCTACAATTTAATTTTAGCTTTGTTGTGCATTTATTTTAACAAATGTATTTTTTATTGATTTATTTTCATAAAAGGAACAAGAAGCCCCTTCTATATTGTAAACCCCCTGCGATTTCTCATAATATATTTTAGTTGTTTCAAAGTAAAAAAAAAATGTGGGAAAAGGCAATTATTTTCCTTTGCTATACCAACATTTTAAACTCAGCGAGTGCTGGTAATACGACGCTACTCTTTCATTCGATTTATTTTTGAAGCAGGAAATTTACAAAAGTGAGGAAACGTCGACAAGGGATTGGAAAGTGTGTTCTTAAGAGAAAAATATTGACTCATTCCGTCGTTTTCTCCTTTCCACACGAGGAAACTGATCAAATAGAAAGCATGCTGACAAAGGGGTGCTGTTTCAAATGTGTCCCAATTTAGGGTAGATTTCTCCTTCTACCTTTTCACTAACACAATGCTCTTCATTGTTGTTGATTTTTTAGATAGAAAATTGCGTGTCTATGGAACACAACCGTAATTAGGTCGGATTTTCCACGGCTTCGAAATAGATCCCAGGCGGGTGGCACGCTGACGCCGGGGGTGAATTCAAAGAAAAATTCAATAGTGAAAGCAAAAATGATTATGACGAGGCAGCCGTTTAATAGATTTCTTCTCGGGTTTGTGATATTATTGGCACATACAAAAGAATCGGCGTACGACGTCTTTTACGGTCCATATGGTGCACGAAGTTTTTCCACTCGCATCCCTCCTCGCTGCCAAAAGCAGCCACCTCTCATAATAAAACCCACGAATGTTATGGATGGAATATATCTGTCAAGTTCGGAACCAGAGAAAAATAAAAATTATATATCATGAAAAGGCCATGCATAGTCCATCATCTTTTGAGTTTATTCTTGATCTTATTATTCGCTGGACCGCGCCGAGTTCATGAAAATATGAATGCTCATATCATTTTTTGCTCGGCGGGAAGAAAACGAGACATTGATTGAAGAGGCTGGAATATAATAAAAGTGCAAGTTTTTCTTCTCTCCAGTTCAGAGAGCGTGTATACCGCCCTGTCTAGTATTAAGACGGTCAGTTGCTCTTTTTTGTTGGATATACCTAGCAATGCTTGCCCGCGCGTTGCGCTCTCTATTAAGTTGAGACGATTGAAATATAAAACCGATGGGCATGTTTGGCGCTATTCTTCTTCAATTATTTGTCTTCTTGGACCCAAATCGAATAAAAAAGTGACTGCTCAGGTTACCCGGCTATTTCCTCTTGGCTTTTTATTTTTTGCCCGTTCCCAAGGGGATATTTATTACCGCCCGGGATGAGACATTAATTTTCCTCTCGCACACGCGCTCGATTTCCAGGAAATGTGCGTTTTCGCCAAAAAATAAACTGCTGATTTCATTCAATCGCAGCGCCATTTATCACCGGCGTATCGAGCGGCCCCATCTTTCGAAACCCGTTGCGTACGTTTCAGGTAAGAATATTCAAATAAAGCATTATCAACGCGCTCACCATTGTTGTGATTCGTAGGTTTGTTATGTGACAGGCACGGTGATGTCCTCCTTTATCATTTGCGATTCTAATCAGCTCAAATGTACCAGCAGCAGCGACCGAGCGTGGAATATTTTATTTTAATTCCGCGCCACCTCTGAGCCCGAGGAGGGATACCTCTGAATTTCGAAACGTGCAACAAATAAATTCACCCCGTCAACCGGAACAAATTAAAATTTCCACGCATTGATTTGTAGGTTAGGGGTTTTAAATTTCACACCCTAAATCATATTCAAATTAATGGAAATTCTCAGCACATAAATACGCAACGGATTTTTCCTTGGAATTTCATGAAAATTAGAAAGGAATTTGTGTCTCTCGTCGGCATCACCAGCATCATCTCATTCGAGAAACTCGTAAATCCCACCCGCATTGTTTCTAAATGCGGGACTAGTAAAAGTGACGGTGCATCACACGTTTTTCATCTTTAGAGCGATATTTTTTTCTTGGGCATTTTTTCACTCGCGATTTTTGCTGCATTCTTTAGGTGGAAAATGGATAGCTAGATTTCCCCCGTTGATATTGTGGGTGCTATCGAGGAGCCCATGCATAATGGAAAAACTTCTTTTGACTAACATCGTCTTTTTAATTCACGTCTAAGTAGTAGTGATACAGGACTGTAATACAAAGAATTCACGATCACAAATATTGCACATAAAAATAATTAATTGTTCATAACGAAAATTATTTGTCACAATGAATGTCTTACCCCGATCGAATGCGGGTCAGTTACAATTATTATTTTGTTGCTCCATCAATATAATATTGCCTCGCAAGGTATTCCCTATTAGGAGTGAGCGGTTGACATGACACCATCGTCGTGCAATGTATGGAAGGGTCAGTGCGCGGGTAAAGCGCTTATCGCACAGTTACACTGCCCTCTACCGATTCGGGGACCACCACAATATCAGATTAAACTTGCCCCGTTTCAGCGAATCCAGTGCGCCTCTTTCAGGAGATAAAAAATACAAATCAATAATATAATAAAAATCCGTTGGCTTGGATTGCTTTGCGTGCATATTGCAATAATTTGAGAATCCCTAGCGAGATTTGGGGTTTGAGTGAGGGCTGTTGCAAGCCTAATACATGCATAATACATACATATTATTAGCTTCCGCAACGTGCACCGTGATGCCTTTTGACCGCGTGCGATTTATTCGGTGGAAAATATCCCGCTGTTTAAGGATTTACATTTTTATTTTGTATATTTTTTTAATCCGCTGACATCCGAATTTAACACACTGGGTGCATTCAACTCAAGCTAAAAATTTCATATTAAGTCAATAAATATTTTTTTTTGCTCTTTTTATCCCTGTCCGAGGACCGGAGGAACGGGAAGGGCGCGCACTGCACTAGCACGAATGCTGAAACCCGGGTCCCAATAACACCGCGAACGGATAACATGGGCGCACCAGGCCGCACAGGGACTCAGCCCACTCAAGGGCCACTTGCCTCCGCACCGAGGACAGCATTGAAACGCTAAACATTCGTCCCGTGAAGCCGAATCACGCATGCTGGAAAGGTGCAAACCAGCAAGTGCGAGGCGGCGCCGGTGCGCCTCCCAGCCCGTTTGAGCAATTTGAGCATTTCGAGTCTCTAAACTAACCACTTTTTTGCCATCTCTGACATTGGGTAGCCAGTATAGGATCTCCAAACTGCTCAAATACCTCCCATTGCTTTGACACTCCTGAGAGTGCCTTAACAATTCGAGCCAACGGGCTGGAAAATATCACAACAAAAAGTTATCTGTATCCAGACAACTCTTGAGAATTTCAATCAATATACTAATCCAAATACATTTTTGTTACTTTGTTGTTGTTTAGCATAGTTGTGGTTCTCCTGATCGGGACGAAAATTCCTTTTTAAACTATACATTAAATCTTCTTCGATATCCGGCTTGAGCACATGCTTTTAAACTGGAAAACATGGGCTTATCACCTATGAAGTGGTATTTCCTTCTCTATAATATGATATAAATACATATGTATTTCCTGGCTGTATACAACTTTATCACGATTTTCCAATTATTCACTGTTGTTATTTTGTATCAAATGCTTTAAGAAACGATACAACATGACAATAGAAAATCCCTCTGCCTCGTTACAGTTGCAATGCCAAAATCGTTTTCGGTTTGAATTGAAATGTATTGTCCTCATATTTTTATTCATTCATTTGTAACGAACGACCCTTTTTCCAAGTTTGAAGAAGCGCAGACAGAATGTATTACTATCCAATCATCCCTACTCAAGTGTAATACTGTTTGATATGGGTCACTCACAAACATCCGTCTACGGGTTTTACCTGAATGTATTAGTTTCAAAATTAAGTTTATTATGGGCTGACAGGGCAACTCTGCCCTAAATCAGCACACATCCATAAAGTAATGAGACAATTATTTAGGAACAACATTTGGAAGGAAATAATGATCAATGGTAGCTTGAGATTATTGCTTCTTCAATTTTCTTCTTAAACGCACTTGAATTCTCGTGCATACACAAATTTGATGAAAGACTATTCCACTGACGATAGCACTGCACTTGGAAGCACTGTTCAGGCACAGTAACATTTACACGCGGAGCCAGAAGCCTCAATCGATGAGTTCTGGAACTGCCTAACAAGTTAACATCGCGCATGGTGGTAACATAACATTTTAAGTATTCAGGGCAATTATCATACAAAATCTTATGTGTTTGTGTTAATTCATGCAATTTACGTCTGTCTGTAATCTTTAAGATAAGACACTTTTTATACTGTGGCGCCTTCTCGCCACTACTTTCCTAATAACTAGTTTGCATTAAATACGCTTCGCCAGGTGGCAGTACAAAGGTGTGCGACAAGCAGTGCACCCTTACTGCGCCTTCTCCCCCACTGCACCTTAAGCCTCGCACGGCAGCAGTTGCAACACAATATTCTCTCTCCGGCTAGGATGAGATTAGGTGCGAAAAAATTCCATAAAATCTATTTCTTATTAGACCCGCATTACGGGGTAAGTGTCATTTACGGGGTTTGTGTTTGTATTTCGAAAGTGACATTTTTATTGTTATAATTATTTGTTGTAAATGTGATTTTGATTATTTATGTAATTTCAGTCTTGATTACTTCAACCACGAGACTTGAATAAAGACGAATTACTACAGTGAGAAATACGCATTTCTGTCACGTACAAAGATGACAAATCTTGCCCGCGTTTGACGTCAAATATGTACCTCATGAGGTTCTGCAAAACTTGCAGCTTATTCAGCTGCTCCGCGCTAAGGTTACAGCACACGATATCACCATAATCAAAATGGGGTAACATGAGAGTTTTTACTAATTTAATTCTAATTTTTCTGGCGTGTATTACCATGCTAAGAGACAAACAATATATGAATTGAATCAGTCACTCTGGTCTATATTAACCTAGCGTCAGTTAGGAGCAGCCGTAGCACCATGTAGTTTCAATTTTTGCTCGTTTTGATCTCATTTTCGGGATCACATTAATTTTTATGTCTCTGTGTTGGCAAGATGAAAAGAAGAACATGCCCCCTATTTTTTAAATTGCGTGATGGGGAGCGGGGAGATGAGGTCTGCTTAAATTAGTACAACAATGTCTCGCGTGTAAGACCCGTAAAATAAATTTTATCACGTAATATACGAGTATAAAGACTTATTTGAAGTGGTGGTTTAATTTCAATACAAACTTATTTTATTGGAGTGTCCTTCTCCACATTTTGTATAAAATTAATTTTTAATGTTAAATTGGGCCGGCTGAATAGTAATAAGGTCCGTTTTTAAACAAAATCAGTATTGCAAATATTTAAATGCTTCTGGAAATTTGAAAATAAATTATTTTTGGGGGTGAAACAAAAATCATTTTTGGACTGTAAAATTAAAAAGAATCCCAACGTGAAGCAAAAATTTGGTTATCGTGTGATGTAGACGGTTTTTATTGTAGATGGCTTTTTAAACTGCATATTTGGCACTCATTTAACCGTTCACCAAACGATTGAAAGCACAGAAAAATTCTTCTGGTTGGAGATTTGAACGCCCGAATTTCTAGACCTTGGAAAAGAAGGCAATTTTTCAAAAAGGCTTTCCGTTCTAGAATTCTGCGATTTGAATCAAAACAAATTAATTCACTGTAGCTTTTAATGGTCACAGAAAACACGATCATTCGATAAATTTGTGCTTGGTTACCAATTTTAGTATAAACGCGGCTTTTACAAATGTATTCCTGATGAAATCAAATACTTTTAACGATCCAGAAGGCGAGAAAAACGCCACCAAGCTCACAATCTGCGTGGCCCATCTCTCTGCTCCACCGCAATTTGTACCGATCCAAAACGGAGTCTGCCAAATAAATAGCCCGCTGGTCTTCCCAAGGAAACAATCGTTTGACAGAGAAAAATGAACGCTCTGCTTGTGGCGCATTTATATTTGCTTCATCACTTTATTGCAGCTCAGACCTCAAACAAGGTGTCGTGATTGAGCATTCAACGAGTGGGAAAGTGAGAAACACCTTTACTTTTTATTTCTAGCTGCAGCAGGCGCGTTAGGCAGGTGCATGTGTAATATTCTCAAAGTGCATGTGCAGCACACGCAGCAGTCGCACGCCTCCTTTTCATCTCTTTCCTAAATGTGTATGTTTTATTCCTCTGTTCCCAGCACGCGTCGCGTTTTATTACGCTGCACTTTTGAGAGGCGCAGCTTGCTTGCTTCTATATCACTGCGTATAATCCGATCCCATCTCAATTGAGCGAATCAGGACCTGCCATAAAATATTCAAAATGTGTGCTTTTGTACACATGAAAGTAAATTTATTCAGACAAGCTGGTTTTTTGTTTGCTCAACATCTTTTGAATTGTGTTCTGCGCAGCTTCTTTGATGTTTAACTCTTATAACATTCTCTCACGATTCATTTTTATACAAATTAATGAAGATAAGAAAAGCCGCGATAACAGAAGAGGTTTGTTTTCTTTATTTTTGACGCTGGAGCGCGCAATAGAGGGCTGGTTGACCCTCCAACCTCGCGGACGAGAGACGAGAGGACAAATATTGCCAGAGCTCTCCAGGTGCTGTAGAATTTGATTTTCAATCGACGCGGCGCTTCCGCCTTCGCGTGCAAATACAAAAACGTGCGGCACTCTAACCCCCCCTATCCATATTTTTCCTTGCAGCACGCACACACACGCATACACAAACGTTAGAGGGAAAAAATGTTTTATCCTCGGAAGAAGGATTCGGGATGAAGGCGGTGTTCTCCTTCCATTGTGTGCGGCCTGGTTATGTTATCCGTTCGCGGTGTTATTGGGACCCTGGTTTCAGCATTCGTTCCAGTGCAGTGCGCGCCCTTCTCGGACAAGGATAAAAAGAGCAAAAAGTATTGTAGAAAATTGGTGATTTTTGTGTGTATTTTTTGTTTGTGCATTGCAATTGTTGGACATATATTTGGAAATGTGACCATATTATCTGATGTATGACCTCGCAAAAAGACAATAAAGATTATAGTTAATTAACTTTCTGATTTTGAGCTGGAAAATTGTTTCCCAATTGTAGCATCATCCGCACCCCGCGCTCCTTGGCGTTAATTATTGTGCTTTTATTTCTTCAGCACCTTTGCCTTCAGCAACCTTAACATTAAGAAAAGTTAGGTAGTGAAGAAATCAATTTGATATTTTAATATGTATTGAAGTATTTTTTATTCTTTATTAATTAATAAAGCCACAAATTGAAAGTCAAAATATAGGTAATATCTGCGAAAAGGTCAAGTTTCTCGATTTTAACGCGTTTTACATCTCGGGCCACACTTTGTTTTCAATTTTTCTTAAACCTTTGTGCTGATGACAATTGGTAAAATAATTTTAAAATGATCAGAAGCCGAAATAGATTTTTAGACAGATTAAAAATGATTATTTATTTCAAGCAAAAATCGTTTGTTTCGCACATGCACACCCCTGGCTACTGTAAAAGCACCCGTATAGAATATTAAAGATGAAATTCAAGATGCGGCACCGCCAAAAATTGGTTCAAACATCTGCTAAATGTGAGCAAAACAGGAAAAAAGCCCGAAGCCTACCAACTGTTGTAAAAAGTAAAATTTTAATCAGCTTTCCAAACTTTCCTCTCGCAAAACCTCTTGGCTCACATTAAATTTTCACTTTCCAAGCGGCAGAGGGTGGAAGAAAGGCAAGAAAGGGAAAAGCGATCAGACCCACCCCAACAGAAGAGCCATCTGTTGCTTTTCTCTAATGTAATTAGATACGAAATGCTCCACTCTTCGGAAAGATTAAAAGGAAAGTAATGTGGAACATGTGCTGGCGCGCATTGTCTGCACTTTCGGATCTCTTCTCAAACAACACTTTCCTCATAATTCAGCGGAAAACCATGTTATTATCACTTTCGGATGATGAAGCACCGGGCAGGGCTCTTCATCAGACGCGCCCCTCCTCTGGCTGAGTTATGGATGAAAGAAAAGCCTGGACCCGCGCGCGCCAGATGCCATTGGGAATGGATGTTATATTCTCTCTGCGCGCGCGAGCCTAAATAACAATAAACTCGACTGCCCAGAACAAAGGGAGTAACACATGGTAACAAGAAAATTTCCGTGCTACAAAATTTATATACATCAGGGATGTGTTTGGTTGCAGACATTAATATTTTTGCAGGAATTTATGGAATAATGCCTGGACCAATTGCAAGACTTGGGGACAGGGCTGGTCATGGGAATAAATCGCATTTCGCAGGTTTTTGAGGTTAGCTTCTCCCGGTTTTAGCAAATTTTGCAGCTAATGATTTTTGTCTTTTCAAATCTCTTGCCAACCTTGTAAGTAAAATGTTGTTTTAGTTGTTCTTTTTTTACGAAAAATCATCTCAAAATACTAAACGCTGTGAACTCCAGATTTTCAGATACCGTTTACATTATGTTTTAATGGTTAAAACTGGTCAATTTCTAGTTCTTTACATCAAGTGCAATAAACCGCACGAAACTGGTAAAACCTCCCAAAAAAACCCCTGCACTGCAAGTTTGGTAAATGGAGATTACAAGCCCTGGTTAGGGGGAAAATAAACTATTTGCTTGTGCAGTTAATGTATTGTGGAAAGAGAACTCACTCAACCAAAAAATACTCGATAAGAGTCACTTGCGAGGTGACTAAAGCTGAAAAGCACATGAAAATCCGAATCAAATTGAGTTACCTTTGCCGAATGGGACTCTCACGCAGAGTCGCTTGCTAGCCGCCACGTGCTGCCGCATCACTGCCGACGTCCCTTTTTATAATTTTGCTTCAATTTTATTAAGTTGAATTTCGCATTGGCACCTCTGTAAACAGAATAATAATTTTAGCATCGGTTTTTGCGCTAACAACGACAGCTAAACATGTAAATGTCTCTTTTTAGCAAGGTGATTAATTAAATACCTGTAAAAATTAAAGGTAATGATCACTGTTGATTGCTAGGATACCTGTGAAATTAATAATTCCAAACTAGCTATTCCTCTGGTTTTCCTGACTAATCGAGACGATTACCGATTAATAATTAATTGAAGAATTAATTAAAGCAAATTTGGCAGGATCTTGCATGATTAATAAAAGGCCGACGTGTAAGTCTTAAATTAACTTATATTAATTAATCAAGAAAACCTCAAAACTTGTGCATATGATTTTAAAAATGATACATACCAATTCAAATACATATTTACTCAAATCTTGATTCTTGTCAAGTCTTTTCACTTGTGTGTCTTTCAGTTTGTTACGTCACTTGCTTTTGTACTCACGGCTTGTTGATATGGTCATTAATGGACCTGAATGTGGTTGCTTTGCTGATCACCTGTGCTGCTGGTGGCCTCTTGTCTTTGTTGCAGTTTTCTTGTTGTTGCTCATTGTTGAAAACAATGATTGTCTGCTTCACTTGAATGTACCTTTCCTGTGTGGGACAGGAAAAGTAGTTCTGCCCATTTGGCTTGGCTCGGACACAGGGAAACCCACATAAAACCTGTATCGCAGAACTCCCTCTCACCACATCAGGTGCTGAAAGGGCCCGATTACTAGTCCTGGCCACAGTTAGCACTTTTCATTGCACTTGGACAGACTGAGAAGACAGATGATGTCTTCTTAGTCTAGGGTGTCTCGAAAGACTGATCTCCAAACCTCGTCCGCTCGGACGCAAGCCTTCCTCTTTTGCTCCTTCTTCGCAACCAACCTTCTTCAACTTGGTTGGCGGAAAATAATCAATTGTTGGGTCGTGTAATCTCATTGGTTCATATAATAATGAATAGCACTGTTTACACAAACAGCGACTTGTCAAAAATGTCAAGCACCCTCGCCCTTGTCATAAATATAAATTTTTGTTAATCTTCTAAGCCCATACACATGTGCATGTTGAATTGGCTTAGCCTGGTCGTACACAATAATAGTTTCCTTAGAAAAACACATCTGGACATCATATAGAGAGGGACCGCTTCTTACGGTCATATTCACATTTCAAGATAAATGAATTTCTTTTAGCTGTCAAAGCTGGTGTTTTTATATCTCTGGTCATTCAAGGATAATTTATCATCGCACAAGTATTGAGTTCATTTATTATTGGTTTTCTTTCGATTTAATTACCTATTTTATTGCGCTATTTATAGCAAAATTTATTTTATACTTGCTAAAATAGCATAGGTATATTACAAACATCATTGAAATATTAAAGAAAATTTCCCACCATTTATTTTTATTTTTACTAACATCATAAAGGAATGTAGAAAAATATGTTCCTAAAATTTATTAGACGCATCAAGTTATCATGATGTAAACCAACAAAATAAACGGGAGTGAGCTACACTTTTATTTCTCTGGTCAAACACAAAATAAAAGGTCGCTGGCTGGCCACACATATGCATTTATTTGTCAGCATTTTCTTTTCCACCCTGAGTGGCTGTTGTGTCTGACAAAATAAATGCATCATACATCAACTACAGCACACATACACACGCGGCGAGAAAAGAATGAAGAAGTGCTCCGGTTTGGTTCTCACGACGCTTGCTCTTCGCAGTAGTTATTTATGCTGCTGCTACGGCACGCCTTTTTTACTTCAAGTGGAGCCATTTGTTAAGTGAATATCAGATCATTAGTCATTTTTTCTGGTGCATCATTCTGCACGGTGCAGGCAGCACTTCTTCTTCTTGATGTGTCCTGTCTCTTTTCTTTCTTTCTTTCTTTCCCTCTCATTATTAGCCGGCTCGTCTTTTTAAATAGCCGGCGATTCACTCTGCGCGCGTTTGCACTTACAAATAAATACAGAGACGCGCTGCTTTGCACAATGCAGACTGTTAATAACGCCCGATTCAGACCTAGTTAAATTCGGTTTGTTGCTGCTGGCTGAAAAGAGTTGACCCTCGATCATCATTAATACACATCATCACGCTCATTGTCGCGCTCATTTTTCTTCATGGGCGTCGAGTACGGACTAATATTATGCGTTTTTGTGTCGGACCAAACGTTCAACGAACATAAACAGTAATTAATTATCATTTTTCCATGCATGCTACCAGTGTTTTTATTGTACAGTACATCCTTCATACGCATGCAGATGCTTGAAATATTTCAAAACGTTTTTTTTTTTGTTAAAAATAAAATGTTGTGAATTTATGCTTTACATAAAGGGGTAGGCGGGTCGGGCTGTATAGATCTTGGCAAATTCAGAAAGCTGATGAAATTTGTGATTTTAATTTTACCCTATACAAAATAATATTCCTCTCTCTAATTTCTCAAAAATTAGATTTAAAAATTGACTTGTTATCAGCTCGTAAAAATTTTGAAAAATCTTAAGCAATTAAATTAAACAATATAATAATTATCTAGACGTGATTTCCCCACAACTTTTATAGGACAAATTATTAACTTTTGCATAAGAGTAAAAAATGGCACATCATTCAATTATTCGTCTCACAGAGCGGATTCGAAAAAATTTAAATTCATCTGATTTTTGACGCCAATTTTTAAGAAATTATGACAGATTGAAATTTTTTTAAATTACTTAAGAGTTTGGCAAATTGTCATCTGTAATCAAACACTATAAATCGAATGGTATTGCGAAAAATACCAAAATTTTCGGATTAGAAGGTGCAATCTCCAGTTAAAAACTTCTTACGATATTTCTACACTGGTCGGCTGAGAGAAAAAGAGGCACGATAGGGAGCAAAAAGGGTTCGACAAATTGCACGCTACATTAGCATGTAAATGTGATTTTACACCGGATAATCCTTGATAAAAGAATGAGCAGACTGGCTAAAGATGCTGCTCGGCGATAATAATTAATCATCCCGCATTGTCGGTGCGTTCGAGACTCGTCGAAATAAAAGCGTGTGCGCGGACAAAACAAAATCGAGCGAGAGACGCTGGCTTGCTGCTGCATGGGACGCGGTGCGCGGCCCTTCAAACAAATTACCATTTGATGTGTGAAGAGCGTGTAACCATCATTTGTGCTGCGCACTGAAAAATGGTAGATGGATGGACTGATAGATTAGCTGGCTATTTATCGAAACGCGACCAGTTCGAATTCGGGGGTATTGTGCGTGTTTGGGCCCAACCAAGCGCGCTTATTGCGCAACTAATGAGACTTCAATGAAGCTCAATGCGCGCGGTCGTTTAAGTCTCCACAATAATCTAATTTAAAGATCGCGAGCCTCACGAGAAAAAAATTAATCACGTTAGGCATACTTCGGTGGTCACTTATAGTGCAAGAAAAAAAACTGGAATTCGAAAACCAAAGTATTTTTTTCTTTTGTACGGGATGAGGGCAATAGGTGTATATTAGGTGATTTTAGTTTAAATTGTTGACAACAATTAGCAGTTGATACAATTAAGACTGAGTAAAAGGTAAAGTGGAAAGGGCAAAAATTGAATATTATTTGAATTGTTGGATTCAATAAGTAATAGTTGATGGATTTGTTTTATTTGCATTTAATCAAAATAGGTCCTTGCTACAGTAAAAATTAAAATTTTCAAATTTAGTTCAAAATTTTCAGCTCTTTAACCTCATTTTTGTTGGCGATTTTCGATTCTTCTCGATGAAATATGTTCAACAGCGAATAAAATTAGAGGCACTGTTGTGAAATAAAATAGGATTTCAATTATAGGGAGACAGTTTTTCACCATTATTTGAAATAACAGTGCTATTATGCCAGTGCTGAACAGTTGGGCTATAACTGAACCCTGAGAAACGAGGTCATACATTGGCAGCAAGAATTTCCCAGGATTTTGCAGTATCAATCCTCTTTAAATTTTATAGTTTGCCCAAAATTAATAATATTTTTCTTTTCACTATCTTTATCCAACGGTGTGCGAATAATGAGGAAAATTCCATAACTTATGAAATAAATCGTGAGCCAATAAAAACAAAAACACGCAAATTTGCATCCGATTTTCTCACTAATTTAAACTGCAACCTGTAAAAATTTGGACTCATTTCCCATTTTCAGACAGTACAAATAAACTATTATATAAATTCAAAATATGCGGTCATGCTGAAAACGTGAAATATACTGAAACTTTTTATCTTCCGCCTAAACGCAAACAGCAGAATGATATTGATGGGAAGAGTTTATCTGGCGACGAGAGCAAAGAGGAGATAAAAAGTGTGGGAGTAATAGTCACGGGCGATTGTGTAAATTGAAAGGCGCTTGATGAGAGAGTGACAGCAGCAGCCGAGTCAAAGCAGTGCCGATCTCCCCGGGCGTATATAATACATATTTTGATATTAACAAACATAGCTCTTTAATGTTTGCCCATGATACATACACACGGGGCCGGGACTGGCTTGCCGCGATGAAAGCAAGTGGGTTGCTCTCAGATATAGAGACGCGTCTTGTGCGCCTAATCTCGCTCGTTCTCTTGCGTATTTACAACAACTCCACCCCCGCCGGAAGCAGACAGACACGCAAGCCTCATCAAACGCTGCACGTTGCCCAGGAAATCGAGCGAGATTTGCTCTGCAGCAGCTAACTCGAAGCAGGAATTTCATTCAATTAAAAGTAAAGCTTTGGAGAAAATTTGTGTATTCACTTGAAAGACTATATTTAAAAGTTTGGAAGAGTTCCTAAAAATTTCCAAGGTTGCCGTTTTAATTTTTGAGAAAATCGGATCAAAATTTTAGATGTTAATCAATCAGTGGCGAGTGCTATGTCTCCTCATTGGAAACCAGGATTTTTTTCGCTATAGAAGAGAAATTTAAACCACAATTCGCTCACCACGGATGATTAAACCACCAATTGAAATAATCGATTGCTAGTGTTTTAATATCGATGTTCTGCTTATTCTAAAAACTATTGAGATCGAGGAATTATACTGTAAACCCATAGGAAAACCGTCGTTAATATTTCCATTTTAAAAAAAAATTATATTGCATTTAAAATTGTAAAAGAAGTAAGACAATTTTTTTAGAAAAGGGGCAGTATTGAGTAAAATTTTCAAGTCGTAAACATTGCCTCCCTATACTTGAAATCTTTCTTTATTCGTAAAGCGACAGGCTTCCCCTTCATAAGGCACGAGGGTTCTATGAGGAATCGAAATATAAGTCACTAAACATTTCAAATTTTCCAAAAATTGCTAGAAACATGTTTATATTCTTCCTATTTTGAACATATAAAATTCTAAATCTTTAAAACTAAATTATTTAATTAAACATTACTCAATTTTCTGACACAGCAAACAGTTCAAATCAATGCACTGCGAGTCTCCAAGTAATTTCGAGCAGTAAGCATAAAGTTGGGTAAAATTCCCTTTTGTTGTTTGTAAAACTCGCTCTTTCATGTTATTGCTTGAATATAGAAATAAACATGGTAAATTTTAGGATTATGTATTCCCTGACCGTGAAAAAACATTGCACTTATCAATCACTGCAATGATTTGCATGTTAATATCAAAACCCGCTTCCTGCTCGCCGCGCAGTTCGATCAGCACACGCTCGAGCATTCAATTTTGACGCAGAAGCTCTTGAAACGACGCGCATACATTTATTTATATCAGAATTGCGCCGCGTCGCTCCCCACATAGGACACGACAATGATAACGAGTCAAGCACGCAACTATATCGCGGTGGCGGCGGCGGCACACGCTGCGAAGGGACAACAAGATTAGCTGACCTTGCGACGACCCGCATGGCGCGCGGAGGTGCCCTCATCGAACGCCCCGCGCACCTCGTAGCTCGTAGAGCATCCACCCGAAATGAAATAATATTGATCACCTCTACGCGATTAGACAAAAAAATTATGCAGCAGAAAAAGCACCTCCAGAATGCACAACATGCGGGCTCGGTCGCCGAGAATACAAAGTAGCCAGACGCTCTCTGCAACATTGTGGCACTTGTCGCCCTGATGATTTTCGTCTGTGAGAGGAAGAGTGGCTTAAAAATATGCAAACGTTCTTGCGCATGAAATAATTTCTCTATTTAGCCTTATACAGTGGCGTGGCTGCGCGTGTCAAAACGCTTAATGTGCCTCAACAATTTGCAGCAAAGCAATTTATCCCGCTAAGACTAAGCAGGTTGTTACTCGGTAATAAATTCTTGTTTAGTAGCTTGCACATTTCATAGTCTAAAGCCAAGAAATTAATGTTGTACTCTGCAATAAAACCATATTTACTTTTGTAAACTCATTTTATTTTTTTAATTAAACAAAATTTGCATGTATATTTTTAATTGAGAAGGGAAGCGCACCTTTTAATCTGAAAATATGTTCTTTCTCGCTGCCATTCAATAGGGAAAATTTTAAGAACAATTGCAAATACCTTTTCTATTTTGAATCTGCTCATTGAGACGAATCAAATGATGCGTGTGATTTCATACTTTTAGAATGGGCTCTTAATGTTTCCCAAATTTTTTCACGAAAACTTTTGAAAGATCCCGCACATAAATAGGGTAGAATTTTAATTTTTTTTCTTAGATCATTGTTATACAATCAAGCATTTTTAATTTATTTTGGCTTTTTCAATTTTTTGCGAATAATTTTTAAAACGGAATATGCTGAAAATTCGGGACAGGATTTTAATACGTTAAAAATTACAAATTATAAGTCAGCTTTCCTAATTTTCCAAGATTTTCATCATCAAGAAATCAATTTCACTGACTGTCCGCATAATCTGGGATTCCGATATATTTTGCTAAATTTATTCATTCATTTCACTAAAAACAATGTAAAAATCCCATCCAAAGACCAAATAATGGTTCTTTGATAAAGTGAGCAACATGTGGGCCTCTCTTCTCCAGAGAGTTGTCCTTCATCATGGTCATCCTACCCATGGATATGGACCAAACCACCATATCGATAGAAGTGCGTGCTTTTTATTATGTGCTTACGCCGGCGCGTCCAGGTCCAGCCCTTTTCAAAATTTATATTCCGTAGGCACGCTATATGGGCACCAGCACGAGATAATTAGACATCTCAGGAGCAACCAAAACAACTCCTCTAGCAGCTAATAGCGCTGGTCATTTGCATAAATCCCTTTTGTGAGGCACCGCGACAATGCGCGAAATGTCAAGGAACCCACAGCATCCAATTTACGGCACCTGCATCACACTTAAATGTGCGAGAGGCTGTACCACAAAAATCAGAAGATTCGTCAGTCTTGAGCACGTGCTATTTAAAATATAAACCGGCGGAAAATTCTGATCCGAAGGCCGCCCGCGTGTCGAATGAACTATTTTTCTCTCCTTTCATGCGGTATTGACCTACAAACCCTTGATCAACCCTTTCAGACGAGCACGTCTGCGCCGGCATGGTAGAAATTTGTTCCTTTCAGGTGGAAATCAGATTTCAATCAGTCCACCAGCCGCAGCACCCCCGGTCGGAACTCATCCCTTGCTATTAATCACGATGCCAAAGCCAAATCATTAATTCCATCTCACAAGCCGATACATGAACTGATGAATGCTGCGTGCGAGTGTTGTTGCATTTACAACCGCTGGACTGATTTATCTATCGCAGACAGCTGTTGAGCGCCAGCTGTAAGTTGTTTTGCATTGCTTACAGTTCTAAAACTAAAATTGATAAAATTTAAATATAATTTTAGCAATTTTAAGCGATAATTTTTATTGATATAAATAAAAAAATTATATTGATGTGGAAAAAAGAATGCTAACATGTTCTGACCTTTATCTGAGCACGAATCATAAGTTTTTAAGCCTTTTGACGCATTTTGAAATATGTGAAAATCTCAGTAACTACGTTAATTTACACGATTTCCCGCGCTTTTCGACCTTCCAGTGGTTTTACTTCGTGAATAGAATTAACTGTTTGGTACAATAATAAGTAGAAAAATCGAGTTATTCAGCAGTCAAATTTGTGCTATATATACCCATTGCAAACTTTAGAATTCCCTGAAGTGTCTTACCTTTTACGACTCCATTGTTTGTGAAAATGATTATTTTTATGCTGCAGTTATTCGCTATTCACAGGCCGTTTGCGTCATTTCCCGGCACACGCGCCGCGCCGGTCGAATTTTGATCCTGCTCCAGCAGCAGTTTGATGGCATACGCGGAAGAACGCGCATTTAGGATGGATGATAGAGGCGTTTATTACATCGTCCACCATCTGTCGTGCCACTCGAAATGGAAAAGCAAAAGGGCTACACAGTCCAGTGCATAAATGCCGCCGCCGAGAGCAGCCAAGGATGCAGATTTTACGGCGGCACTCAGTTGCCGGCTGTTCCGCGCGCGTGACAAATGCAGATTAGAGGCTCACACACGGGCGTTTAACGCAAAATTAGGCGATTTTACATGGCAGTTAAATCATGCTCAACGAACGGGTGGCGCAGAGTGATTGATTACATCCTCCCTCATGAGCTTGAGATAACTAGCGTGGACAACAGGAACGCAGAGATTTTCAGGAAAAATAGTATTTCTGACAAAGAGCAGAAATGAATTGAATAGGATAGACTTTTCATTCAATATTTCAAATTTCCCATGAAATACTCTTTTATGACGGCTGCAACCGTTTTCCTAAAAACTACCCGAGTTTTATAATTTAATTTAAGGAAATAAAAAATTCTGAACTCGAATAAAATTTATTTTGGTATATTCATCTTCGTAGCCGCGAATAATTCAGGAGCAAATTGGATTAAAGTGACAATAAAGTGGACGCGTGCCCTGCATGGGTGGGCGTCGCGTGAAACTTTCATCCGTGGTTCCGATGCGGAGAGTAAATGGAGCCAGAGTGAGCGGCAAAACACCCACGCAGCAACATTAATGCATGCACGCGCTCGCACCGACGAGGAGTTAGTTTTTGTCGGTATTCTAATTACATGGGGGAGGCGAACAAATGAGGCGGTGGGCGATATTATTATGCACAGACAGCCGTGACATTGCTTCGCGCCATATGGTTTATAGAAAAAGAGTCTGGCGGGCGCAAAAAGCCCTTTCGCGCGCGCTCTCGGCTGCTGTTGCGAAGCTGTTATGGCTGGAAAAACCTTCCTCTCGCGAGATGAGAGTTAGCTGCTCCAAGATTTTCGCTGCGGGGCTTCTGACTGTGTGAGGATCGCACATCAGGAGCTAGCTGGACACCAGACAACCTTGTCGGTTCACACAAAACAGCGAAACCAACTGACACATATTATTACAAAATTATATATTTAAATTAATTCTAAAAATATTTAATAATAATTAGTAGGGCTGTTATTTTAAGACTATTTCTCGCGAGCACTGATTAATTTTTTGGAGAAACTTAGGTGGTTTTAGAGGTTTCTTTATATCATTAAATGTGCTGAATTTGATCATTTTTAAATGGAAAATAGTTCTTTAAGCTATTTTAAGAGTCTGCGTGTTTACAGATATATAGTAAAAGTAAAGTCAATGATTAGTTAATGAGATTCGTTCCATTTTATATCATTCCGTTATATTTATACTTAAAATACGAATAAAATGACAATTATTTACTGAACCATCTAAAAAAAAATCGAAAATGATCAATTTTCACAACACAAATTTGGCAAATTTGATTATCAAAATATCGTATCATAGCAGTCCCAGTTTTTCCTTCGGCTATCTATAGGGGAGGTCGAGACAGATTGAGTGGTGAGCAGTCTTTGCAATTCTGACTGTTAGAACCCGAGATTTGGTGGTGATAATGTTAAAAAATAGCGTTGCTTGTTGAAAAGCCAAAAATAGGAGGTGAGGAATTCGGTTCTGTCTAAACTTTGGTCTAGATCTACGTCATGGTTCAAAGGGAAGAATGCTGTCAGGGATTCGTCATTGCAACGACAAAACAGTCAATTTTTCACACACAATAATAAGGCTTCTTTATTATCTATTTTTAAAGAGAAACACGCACTTGAAGATATTTTATGCCAAATTGAATAAATTGTAAATGGTTTTATACACAGCATTTGAATTTTTAGGAGGTTTAAGACAATTTCAAGTGTGGCTTGATAGGCTTGAAATTGCATGACTCGTACTTGTTCGATTTAATTCAATTAAATCTTTATTCGTTTATAATGATACAGCTTGAAAACAAGAAAGGATACCTTAAAAGATTGAGTAAAAACTTAAAAAACTGGGATTGTTTCCTTGCTCATTACGGACCAACAAGACAAATTAAGAGCAAACCTTGCTGAAATTATAATTTAAGGAGAGTGTGGAACTCGGAGGATGCGTACGCCAAAAATGGACTGGTGCTATTTTCCTACTATAGTTGCAGATACTAATCAAAATCGATATTTCCAATTAAAAACCACTTTTTGCGAGTAAAGTCGTTACTTTTTACTGCCTCATTCGAGCGCATTAATGATCGGTCTCTTGTTTGAACTTCCCAGAACGAGCGGCGAGACTCTGTTTGACCAGCATACCAATTAATTTATAAATTCACACTTTGTAATTTTAAAGCAAAATCGATCATTAAACAAGGCCCGTTGATAAAATCTAAGCAATTTTTCGTTGGTGGCTCGCTCGGCGGTGGCAGATCAAAAAACCAGTCACGTCGTCGCGAGTGGTGAGCCCTGAAATTCGTGTTAGGTCCTTTGTTGTTCAGCATTAGAATATTATCTTGATGAGAAAATCGCTCCGCGGCGGTGGCACTCATCAATCAAACAAAAAACTAAAATCGAAAAGAACTGGCCAAGCTACTATACTGCGTCGTCTCGCGCGCGGTGTGGCCTTGCAATTAACATCAATTAATCAAGGCTGACATTTCGCAACGAGGCAAAAAATGGCTGAAAACCGCAGCAGACGACATCCTGAACGCCATGTGAACGTGGGAGATGCGGAACATTAAAATTCTTGGATGCACACGCACGTAAATTAAATTTTCATGCGTGCAGTATGACATACACAGCTACTGGTTATTCTCAGACGGTGCCAAGTGCCAGAAGCGCAAATTTCGTCTCGGTGCTTTGCCAAATTTGAATAATTTACGACGATCGCGATGACACATGACCAGCCTTTTAAGTCTCGGCGTTCTTCCGTCTCAATTAAGCACTTGCTAAATACATCTGGGAATAATCATTATTTTTTACAAATGAATTTGAAAGTGCAAATGCATTATAAACATGTCTTTATTTTTAAGACAGTATATAGAGAAAGCCTGCTAATCGAAAAAAATATTGTAAGTAAAAAATGACGGGTCGTCGGAGGACAAAATTGGCCTATAAAGTCAAAAACTCGATGAAATTTATAATTTTGGAACAAAATACAGCAATATCTCATTTCAGGAATTTAGAAATATGAAAATGTGCTTAAAAGTTTCATTTCTCACGACATGTGTGAACTTTAATGCCGTTCTGATTCGTTTTCGATAACTGCTTCGAAACTTAACACTTTTTTGTGATTTTTAAATATTGTTAACTCCTAATCTCTCGGGTTGTAGCCATCAGAATTGAAAAACGGCACACCACACACTTTTCTCAACCCCCTACATCCAGCTGAAGATCTTCCATGAGATTATGTTGACTATAACTTCCCCGTTTACTGGATGCTGGAAACTTCCAGACATCTCGTTAATAGAAAGTTCTAGAATCCCATGCTCGTTCTATACTCGCCTAACTTCCAGAACATTCGATAGCGATTTTTGTCTTTCTAAATTGACTTAAATTAATAATTCTAATCAAGAGAGGAATTACTTTCATTCGACATAATAATGCACCAGAAATTCGTACAGCAAAGATAAATTCAATTCCGTAAATATAATTAAAAAATAAACTACAAATTGTGACATGAAGTACGAGCGCCAGAATTTCACGACCCAACTCTGGATTGGTTAAGTATATAGGTGAGTTTACTTGTCATTTATAATTACGTATCTCCAACTCTTGTAAAAACTTCTGGCAAAAAATAAATTGTTTTTTTAAAGATTTAATTAAATTAACTCTTTATTACTTCTTTTAAAATGGGGTGTAATGTTTTTAATTTAAGTCAATTTAGAAAGATAAAAATCGCAATCGAATGTTCTGGAAGTTCAGTGAGTATAGAACGAGCGTGGGATTCTAGAACTTTCTAGCGAGATGTCTGGAAGTTTCCAGCATCCAGAAAAGGATCACCAAAATCTCATGAAGATCAACACATTAAAACCACTCTGAGGGGTTTCCTTGTTGGCAGGATCTCGGATCGGACCAATACAATGAAAAGCGTTTTAATCTTTAAATTATGAACTCGTTAAGAATAAAACATGCTCTCTTTTTCAATATGCAGAATATGCAGAAACCAAACACCAAATTTTGACATTTTAAAATTTGCTATTTACGTTTGTTCCATTTTTTTAACACAGTAATTCAGACTTAGGATTTTTGCAAAACGACCTCGTCAGGGAGGTTTTTCGTGTAAAAAATCACGTATGCAGAAGAGAAAATGGCCAACCTAAATTTTCGCGTCGCGCATGCTAATTACCCGCGTTTTGCACGTTATAAGTTGCCATCTAAAACTCGTTTTTTTGCACGTTTGCCAAAAACGCAAGAAAGATCGTTATCGCGAGTTGGCGGGAAATTTTGCACGTTAGAAATGAAATGAAGGCGTCAACCGAGTAGTGCGTTGCGTTACGTCGTTGCGATTTGGTGCCAAATGTGAAGTATTGTTGGTGACATTGGTGCGGCGACAAATGCTGATGCTTCTCACGTATTCGCCGCCGCTGGATGCGGGAACCAACAGCCAAATTCTCCACATTATGAATTATCCAAACTGCGTAGCCTGCTGCGCGCACAAGCCTGACCTCTGAACTGACCCAGACAGAGCCCGGGAGAAAAAAATAGCAGCCGCAGATGTGGGGCACCTGTTTTAAATTCGCTCCAGCACAAACGAACCTTTCCCAACATTTCACCGGAAAGCTGTTTGCACGAAATCTTGACCTATACCTTTCTTAAAAGCGATTTTTAAAGTCAATTCTTTCAATCCTAAAGAGTTATTTTATACTGTCACCTTGCCATTGTTCTGCTTAGTTTGATGCGGGCTATTTGATGCTTTGCAGGGAGCCATTTCCAGGGGTTAATTAGTTGCCTAAAACAGTCAAAACTATTTTCTACAGAGTCATTTTGGAATTCTTTGTGGAACCCACATTAATCTGAAGAGCACGCGTGTCTTTTTAATTAATATTTTTAGTCTTGGTGACAGCCACCCGTATAGAAGTAAGCACGTGTGCGAAATATCCAGCATTAAAGTCTTTTCGTGTTTAAAAGTAACTGGATTTTTTGAAAAATTTGCAAAAGAAACACGTTTTGTCGATCGGTCTCTAAGTAAAGAATTACATTTGGAAGAGGATTCACCTCGTGGGAATTTTTATATAAGAATGTGGCTCCCTGCAAATTAAAAAGAAGGCATGGCACGCGGCGCAAAGCGCGGAAAAATCAGAAAACGAGCGTTATTACTGATATTTTTAGCTGTATCCTGATTAAATTACCGATTCAATGATTTAAAATAATCAATAAAAATAAATTTTTAATAAAATCAAATTCTGAAGGAAGGTAATTTAAATATATGACATAAATACCACATAATCACAAAATGTAACATGTCAGGATGTATTTTACTCGATATAACTTTTAAAATGATAATAGAAGCTTTGCCGAAGGAATTTTATTGCCCTGAAAATAAGTCTAAAAATCATAATAGCGCGAGCTCAACTGCTATTTTTAACAGTAATACAAAATTTAGGATGCTAATAAACAGCTCATGATTTTTATACTATGCAATCCCTCGTCATCAAACTGTCACTTTCAAACTGTTCTCAATTTTTTGTTATATTATAATCACCTTTCGAATTTCCAGTACATGACTGACTGCTCGTACTCGAACCTCCCTTGTCTACCCAACTACAATGGCTTACGTTCGCACGCATTTCCGTGATGGGAAAGTGACACAACAACAACAACAGCTCAGCTTTTTTCGCCAGCATTCGATGTCAATTTCGCTCTCATTTGCGGCCCCACCGCTGAATATCGGAGCAGCCCTTTTTTTATGCCGCTGCGCCAGACAAAAGTTGCCTCGCGCGCAAGTGGAACGGCAGACAAACCGACTGCGAGACAAACGTTTCTATATGGTGTAACAGCAGCGAGCGTGACAGAGAAGCAGAAAAGGAAAGGACTTATTCCACATCTCCCTCGGAATAACAAAACTACTACAGCGGCGATGATTAAAAAACGAACATCGGGAATTAAGAATGGATCGAGTTTTTGCCTCCGCCGCGCTTTGTGCGTGCTCCTATTTATTGTCCTGTTTCTCGCATTGTGCTTTCCAAACCCTGCGCGCGGCGCGATTCAAAAATTCCAGCCAGCTCACGGCTTTCCGTCTCAACAGGATTTGAACCTTTTATTGTGCACTGCCTTTCTATTGTCGCCGAAAGTAATTAATTCCGTTTTTGGGGACACTTGCAGAGTGTTTTTGCGACCAACCGAGCACGCAAAGAAGTAAGGTTATTGCGGCTTTCGGTTCAACGACTTTTCGAGTATTTTATTTGAATTTCATGAGGGGTGGATTTGATGATATCTCGTGACTAATATGAATTTAAAAGTAAGACGTGTTCAAACGCCGTTGAGAATTGTGTCCTTGCATCTGGTAATAAATATGAAAAGTTGAATCATTCTGATTCGCAAAGGAAATAACTAAATATATTCGTGGTCAAAGCCGTCAACAGAGACGGCGATGCCTCTATATATTTACGATTTGAATTATATTCTGCTGTTAATTTATTTTTATGTCCCGCGAACAAAAATTGGTTTAGTCCATCGCTGTATTTTTGTGTTTCATAAAACACATTAAGTGGCTCAGGAATTTTCAACAGTGCCAAACAATTCCAATTAGGCTAGTCTCGAAAGAAAATCGGAGGAAACGAAAATCGGATGAAACGAAAATCGGAAGTTGCACTTGCTGGTGCTGTGGCGCTGTCGTCTCGATCTGGCCAGGAGCCAATCAGATAACCTTTCTTTTCTTTCTGATTGGTTGCCAATGTACTTGGAACTCTTAAAGTTGCTAGTTTCAGACCACAAAGCGCCAAAGTAAAGGTTTAAACGTTTCCAACAATTTTCGGCACTTAGCTGCCAATTGCTAACATAGGGATTCGGCTGATTAACCTTTAGGAATCGATTTGCACCATCAAAATTAAATTCCAGTGCTAATCTGAGAACATAAAAATAAACAATTTCAAGTGTATAGGAGACCAAGTCTAAAATTACAAATTAAATTAGAAGTGCTGAAAATCGTGTTTGGCTGGTGGGTCGATTGTATTCAAAAGTATGCGGAAAGTCATCCAAATAAAAAACAAGTCAATTAGCCAAATCCCAGCTCGCTCGCAATTTAGCAACCCGCATCGCTGCTCGAAGGAAAACGCTCACGAATGCCGAGCGCGTGCAGCTTTGTGCGTGTGCAGTTATATTGATCTTTGCGAGCATCTGCAGCTGGAAAGGCTATTTCAGTCAGTCGTCATTGCAAATTGACAAACGGAATAAGTGCAGGAGGAGCCAGCACAAGCGGGCAGGAGGGGGCGGTGGGGGCCTGTGCACATGCCATGTAAATAAGTAAACACAAAAACCGGGTAATTGTTATTCTCGTCTCTCGCTGCCCATTGTCATGAAAAAGCAAGGTGTTTTTGATCTTCACCTGCCAATAGCGCGACTGATTTGCTCGTGAGCATTCATCTTTCTCGTTCTCGCTTCTTTTAGTGCTTTTAATAGGATTTGGGCACGTGTGCAAAAGATATCAAGACGTGCAAATTTTTATCGCAATTTAAAATATCTTCATAAAACGTAAATAATTTAATTAATCATTGTGATTCTTGTAAAATCAGCCATTCGATACTTTAATCTGAAAATCCCATTAAAATCTTGAAATTTTACGATTTCCCTCTTTTCGCGACACGCGCCACCGTGCCACGCCTTCTTTTTTAATTTCAGAGAACCGCACCCCTATTTAAAAATACCCGCCTATCACGCCCTGTTCCAGTGATCCGATGGACGTGTGCATATCAATGCAATTAAACATAAAAATTTAAACATTCACATTATTAAGATCCCGAGTTAAAAAATCAAACAGTCTAAGTTTAATTTTATTAATGCTTATCCAAGTAAAATATAGATATATGTAGCATGAAGGAGTAACAAATCATATGCAAATAGACGGGGATTGTCTTCAGTTTGCGCGTGATATAATAATGGAGCGCAGCGGCTGAGAAAACACACATTGGACACCACGCCCGGCGCGTGCAAACGCGGCTGTGGGCGGTCGCACCAGAGTGAGTGAGTGAATGAATGAATAAAAACGAAAAGCATATAGTGGGATCATTAACCGCTTCAAATTACTCTAAACGCCTAACGCTCGTCCGGGCACATAAAATAAAATAAACTTTTGGTTTCATTTTCTTGGAACTAATCCATGCTAGGCGGCTTGCAAAGGGGCCGCTGCTAAATATATGACAGATATCTTTTATAGTGCAGGCGGCAATGAAATTCATTAGTTTCTAGAAAAGTAAAAGTCTCATTAGAATTTGCTTGTTTGCTATTATTGTTGCTTTAAAGATATGCACGCGCTATTCCCCGTTTGCACGAATTTGCGTTTTCCAAATTTGGAGATGTGGCTCGCAGGACCAATTACATTTCGTGCACGAGGCACGCAATAAAGAGCGTCGGAATTATTATTAAAATCAGCGGCGGACATGCCTGCAATGAGCAATGACGAAGCCGCGGTGGCGCGGCAGCTGCCGTCGCGCCTTCTGCGCTTGGAACGTGCCTCATATGTTATAGAAATGACGTGATTACAATAACGATTAACATAATTATAACCAACACAAAGGTCCTTCTAGTTTCGTTGAGTAGGAGGTCGCCCTGTTCTTGAAATTTAATCATTACGCGTTTCAAAAATGGTCGCTGGCGCCAAGTGCTCAGCCTTTATCCCGAGCCGTGTAAAGCGAAAATTTAATTTCGACTCATTGCCAGCATTATACGACCAGGCATTTCCTTTCTTGGTCGTTGTGTTGACAAGGAGCAGTGTTTGCCTCGTGCCAACACCTTCGCTTTATCTGCGCACACACAGGATATTCGCGCACGCATTCGGCGCTCCGCCTCGACGCGCCGCGCGGCCGCCGCCGCCGATATTATTATAATACGCTATGCATTACTTTGTAAGTACTCAGCACTTGTTGCTCGCTCCACCTCAAACCATTCAAATCAGTATGCAAGGCATAATAAGCGAGCGCGATCAGGGCGCTTACTTGAAAGGATAGGGGCGTTTTAGGGGGATTCTGCGAAAACAATGGCCAGGGAAAATCGAAACTCGCGTGAAGCACAGGCAAAATTTGAATATTAATTACTCAAACAATGTGGAATATCCTTTTCATCTGCAATTAAATTGCGTCTGACGTGGGAAGTAAAATGATTGTTTATTTAAGTCGCTCTAAAGATTCTCCCTGTGAAATAACACATCATCTCGTCTAACAAAGTCTTGTTTAAATAATATATTTTAAGGTTATTAAATTTTGGAAGTTAAGAAACTACCTACTTTGTCTTTTCTCCTCTTCAACAATATTTGGAAAACTGTCTGAAATTTTCATTTGGCTGTTTACGTTGAACAATTTAAAAGTTATTGAAAATAAATTTTCGCTCAGGTTTGTTGCAGCATTTGATGTGGTAACTGAATAGAAAGACTAGCTACATATTAAAGAGTTCTCAGCAAGAAATTGGAGATCCGAGATATCCGCCCTATGACATCGGGCTGTACAGATGTATATCCTCCGGATATCCATGGATATCCCGGATACCTTTTACTTAAGGTTTTCTTGCTGGGTTATTTCATTGGTTTTATGAAAAAAGGATAGGCCCATACTGACCGCAGCTAAGTGGGGGTGTAGAAAACATCTTACAACGACATCAGCAGGCTGAAGAGGGACAACAAAGCACATCCTATACATAGTGTAATTGTTTGTAAACATGTTCATTTGTACGCTTTGTTGAATATCTTTCCTTGGTCCTACGATGCGGACTATAGGTTTAACAATGAGACCCGTGTGTGAGATATTATTTGGCCACCATAGTTGATCGTTTCGAAAGAGCTGGAAAACGAATTTTATAAAACAGAGTTTGTTTGTAAATTGTGTGATAAAAATATGAAGTTTTTTCATTTCCTAAACTGTGACAATAACCAGACTAGTTTGACACAAGGAGCTAAGTCAAAATTCTATTTAGTTAAACAAAAGGAAAAGAATATTAAGCTTTTTATTTTTAGATTAAGTCAATATATACAGGGGAGACTTATTAAAGCACGTTCTAGAAATATCGGAGTTCACCAGTTTTGTAATGCAAATATGCACCAATGACTTTTTGCGTAAAATTCAGCTGTAAAAATGCCTATTTTTGCATTTCCCGCGTTTTTATTTAATTTCATCCATGGAACATCATTTTTTGCGCTTAACAATTCTACCAAAATGAAAAATTTTAATTGCAGGAAAACTAATTCAGTGGGTGTTTTTAAGAAAAATTATGGTTTCCGTAGGCCCGAAAAATTTTGCTAATATTATTTTTTATCAGAACAATTTTATTTGTTCTGCATGATTCTGAGCTAATGGAGGTGGCTCGGCGGCGACTGTGGCGACTGGCATGGTTGAAAAAAATTAAAAGTATTATGCATTAAAAGCACTATGCATGCTGTTTTCTCGCACACTAATGGAGCAGCGCGTCTGGTTGAGACCTCTATGACCAACCATATTTTTGGTTTTTTAAATTAAATTAATAAATTGTATTACTAGTTAGGAATAAGTAAAACGTCCCAACCCGCCCTCTCTAAGCACATTTTATAATTGTCTCAATATTTGTTATGCAGCGATATCTTCGTTTCCTGAAAAAAGTACTGCAAGTATATGAAATGAAAAGACTTGCATGAACTATAGCTGATACAGAATGTTTTTGTCACCGAGCTGCGCCATAAGTTTAAACAGGAACCTTGGTAAATTTTTTGAAAACCAGCAAACAAATCTCTCGAAGGTTGAACCGGGATTTTATGAACGGGCTAAATGGAAGCCGAATCTCTGTGATAATAGGGATGGCTTAATCCTATAATGTCATTTGTAAACTCAAGAGGTACAAAAGTGAAGCAACTAACGACTGCATTTGGTTAGTTTTGTGATCAGAATATTGAGTTTTATCATTTGAAAATGTGATAAGAGCAAATTGATGTACAGAACATCGTTTTTAATAAATCTATCATCGTCATAATTTGTTATGCATTGTGTAAATTTTGATTAATTGCAAAAATAAGGAGTGATTTTTTTAAGCATGTCATGTTTGGCTTCTGGAAACGGAAAATTTCATCCCCTTGTCTTGTGTTGCGCGGCCAAGCATTGCAGCCAAACAGGCCCCGCGCGTCCGGTACAATGATTTCAATACGAAAATATTAACAAGCAAAAGGAAACAAATGTTCACGCTCGAAATCGTGAATAACAAGAAGCACGGTGCATAAAAGTTGTTTCCTATCCATGCATAATCAACATAATTCTGTCTATCCCGGAAACTCGGGGGTGCCTTATTAAAGCAGAGATACTCGAGCCAAGTTTTTAGAGTGGCACACACCGCGTACAAGCAGATAAATTCAGGTGTAGCGACTCCCACATGCACAATGAAGGCACGCTTTTACTTTCCACGCGGCGCTTATCGCCGTTATTTTTGGGGGAACGCGTCCTTTTCGAGCTCGTTGCAATTTTATCAATGACTCTCCAGGAAGCTTCATGAATATTTGAAGTACATTTAATTGCGAGAATTCAGGAACAACGCGTTGTGCATACATATATTTAAACGTTTTGCTTGGCTCGTGTTTATGCTCGTCTGCCGGGAAGATTTCGAGGTAACTATTAAGGTACGATGCTATTTTGAATCTGCGGAATGTGCACCAAAAAAGGTAATTTGCTAATCAGGGGAAATACGTCTATTTTTGCGACTCGTTGCACAGCTGCGTTGAGTTGAGGCGCACGTGCCATTCACAATCTCTTCTGATACGCCTTCATGCTCGAATATCAAAGCGATCCAACAGGAAAATACTTTGGCGGCATATTTTTTACGTAGAAATATAACCTTCAAAAGAATTAACATGTTTATTTTGCCAAATGGCTTCGGAGGCACGTGTCTGCCAATTTTTTGTTTATCAAACCTGCCAAAAGCAGCCGCCGAGCAAGCCAAGTGCTGCTGAAAATTGCAACTCCGTCAAAATTCGAAATGTCCATCATGAAAAAGACGTAATAGCTCGTTTAATCTGCTGCCCAAGCCAATTTAGATGAAGATATATTCAATCAAATTACGCAATATTTTGGCGGTTGTTCAATGCGAGTGGTGCCCGTTAAATCCGCCTTGCGTCGCTCAGCAGGGAGAGTGAGCGACGTGTGTATGCCAGCGATGTATTTTACCTCTGCGCATTGAGCCTCATTGAATAGCTAATGACTCAGCGGAATTACTAGGTGTTTATGCTTAATTTGAGAGGGGCACGTGCGTTTGCACCGCGTTTTATGTTGCTGACCACGATTACAACGCAGATCGGCCCAGCTTGCCAAACCCTTTTTATTAAAATAACTCATTAAGACTTGAATAATCAATCGGTATGCTTATTAGCTTGAATTTCAAATGAAACGCATTTAACAAGGGGAGTGGACCTTTTAATTAAAATAATTCAGGTGTTTGCACTATCATTTGTTGATAACAAAATGACAGTTTGTCAAAGAAAATATACCTGTCGTTACGGAATCACGTAATTGTTCTGGACTATTTCACTCTATTTTATCTACAATCACTCAATATTTTAATTTTGAATTTATCTGTTTAACTATGTGTTTTTTTATTTGAAAATAAACTAGGGTTAAATCATATCAATTAAATATTCAGATTTAAATATACCAAAAAGCTCTAATAGGTTAAATTCAACCTAGGCGTACTTCTTTCATTTTTAAAAAAATCAACTTAGAATAAATTAGTTTTAAAAGGACTGGATTTTATGAGAAATAAATTGACTTGATCACAAATCAAGGCCCTTCACAACAACGGCGGCATTCGTGGAGTCCGTAGGGGACCGACACGCAGATTTGAACGTCCATAACTTCGAGAAGCGGATTTTTTTCTCCAAATTTTCTTCTTAATTTTATTTTTAAAATTTTGTAGGTTGGCAGAAAAATCTATTTTTTGGATTAATCGTTGTGCTCTGTTTGTGAGAAGAGTCGTATTTTTAATGTACATGTCTACATGAACAATTTTATAGTTTCATTTTAGCGAGCTTTGAAGTTGTTTCCCCGATCCGCAAAGACAGGCAGGTGTATCACATGTACTCGCAAAGTCCTTTGCTATTCCGCCACTCTCGTATGTTTGAGATTGGACCCGCAGATTTATTTAGCACCGCCAGAATTATTAATGACCGCTCGCGCTTGTTTTATTTCTTCGTTGCTCGCGCTCGTGCTGTCTCTCGTCCTTATAAAAACGAGCAGCTCGCGCCATTTGCGCGCAAAGTACCCAAATCCCTCAGTCAGCCACTAAACCGCCTTGTTTATTATAAAGCCGCGTCTTCATATGAGGTACAAATATGTCTACACGCGTGGCATAAATTAGGAGATCTGTCTGCCGCTTAAGCTAGCTAAATATTTGCCGAAATTTATGACAAATAAACCAAGATGTGCGGCTGTTTCATTCCGCCGATGTTGAGTAATTCGGACTTTACTTATGGCCCAGTTTATTTTTCAATCCACCAGGTGTTTCTTGACTTAATTTTCCATTTCAGCACCACACGCTGAGTAATTATTTGCGAAAGCAATTCCATTCAGCACGTGCGCCAGAAAGGTTTTTAATTTCGACTGGTATTACGAGTTCAATAAATTCGTGATTCGCTTCTTGAATTTCAATAAACTCAGCGCAGTTGCGTGTAACCACGAAGCTTTAATTTCAAGATAAATACTTTTGGGTGCGAGTTGCAAGATGCAGATTAAATCTCCAAAAATAATTATTACCCATCGGAAAAGAGAATTTATTGATTTTAAAAGAAGCCCAACCTGTCTGGTAACAGAAAAATATTATCGTCTGGCTATTTGCATATGCAAGCGTTTAAATACCTTTATTTTACAGTCGGGTGAGTCCACAATTTGAGATAGTCTGCAATTTTTTAAGTTTTGCCTCAGCGCACCATTCATCGATTTTTGGTGTGTGTGTTTTTTTGTCGAAATAACCAAATCTGCTAATAAGACTTAATGCCGTTTTCAAGGAAAATTTTGCTGAAATCTTGAAAAACGGGCCTTTGGAAGCTTACAAAATCGAAAATATCTTGAGTCATAATTTATAATGGTGCTACAACATAATGTACTTTTTACCAAGATGCCCCATTAGATAGACTAAAATTTTCAAATTCAAGTCACATTTATCTGTAAATTTCTACCTAAGTAATTTTTTTAAAATGGGGCAATAGGGTAAATCACCTCACGTATTAGTATTGTAGAACATTGCCTCATAAGTGTATTCAAACATGCCTTGAAATTTTCTGGTTGGTGAAACTTCTAGTTTGCGAGAAACGTCGGGTCAAAGTTTGAAAAAAGGGGGGTTCAAGTCCAGAAACACAATTTTTAGGCATTTCAGGGTGTTTCCTGAGCATCCTGATTGCTTCCTAAAAGTCAAATATTATACTCATATTTTGAGTTCGCAACTTGGCAATTCAAACAGTTCATATATATTGTGATTGTTTTCCCCTTGTTTTTCCCGCCCGCGAGATTCAAATGCTCCGTTAGGCTGGTGCGTCACAGGACAGAGCTGCGCGCTCGACCAATCACCGCGTGGCGTAGGGACGCTAAAAGAGTCAGGGCATCCCACCTTACACTGTTCCGAGTTTTATCCAGCCGGTTTAAACCACCCTATTTTAGCCGGCTTTATTCTGGCTTTTTTGAATTTTTTCACAGCAAGTCAAAAATCCACAAGTTTAAAAAATATTTTTTTGTTGCAGCTAAAAAAAGCAAAAAAAAAAACGGATTAAGCCGGATAAAACCACCTCGTTTTAGAAAAAGCCGGCTTTTTCAGAACACGGCCACCTTTAACTGTTCATGTTCATGACAGACGCGTGTGTAAGTTGAGAACGCAGCGTGTTGCGTGTCATTGCTCCTGGTTTGTGAGCGATAAGGGTGGCCCTGGTGACCTTTGGAAGTCCAGTGACCCTGAGTAACTGCAGCCAAGTGTAAGGCAGACGATATTGCAGATTTGTGTGAATGAACGAGGTGATTCGAGTGGAAAAGGACCCGCTAGCCAAGTGTTGACTCAGCAACCAGCTTGCCCCCCGAGGGAAATTGGCCAAATTTGAGCGTTTGTTGTAGTTTTAAGGTTTGTTTAAGTTCTCGTGTGTGAGAAAGAGCAGTTCGAAATCAAATGATATTTCTCAAAAAGCCATCTCGCGTCAAAAATAAAATGTGTACCTTACCGAGGAGTTAACGTATAAGCAACAGTTCATTTCAACAGTTTTGAAGCACTTCCTCTTACAATTAATAGCAAAAGCCAAATATGTGCAACGATAAGATATAAACCCAGAAAATCATTATTTGAGTCGCATCGTACAACGAAAAGGCAAATAATCTCTTTTGCACTAAGTAATTCATGGATGGTAAGTAAACAAACCGACGCCAAAGAATGCCTAGATTGTTAGAGGAAGCAAGCTTTTGAACAACAAGAAACTGTTTGAAGCACATTATTTGCGGTCAAGCGAGAAATTGGAGGCCTGAGATCTATGGCTGGAAAATTCGGGAGTGCTTTTTGAAGTTTTCGACTGGCAGGTGAGTGACGGTAGAGCAATATTTTGTACAAAAACTAATACTTCCATGATTTTTAGAATCTGAAAGGCATGGGCAGATGGGCAGTCCGGTTAGAAGCTGCACAATACATGCAGGTACGGTACTACGGTAGAGCAGTTCCGAACAAAAAGTTATATTTTTCGTCCGTTTTGCCATTAATTGGCGCGAACGAGAATCAAAAATGAGAGGTCAAACTCTCCCCTAGATGACCGAAACCACCACCAGCCACCCTGCGAGAGCGAGAGAGCCAGGTCTGAATCATTTCGCGTGGACCTCACCCTTCAACTCCAAAAAATGTGTTTTTTCAAATTAAATGTATAGGCTGTCTAAAGCGACTTCTTTCGGCAAAAAGTGTGATGTTCTAGCATCAGTACTCGAAATATTCTCACCTTCGTGAACTCTAGAAGGCCCATTTTTCCAGATTCCAATCTTGTTTTCCGGGAAAATTAGTCGGCAAACTTGGTTGTTTTTACACCTTACCAAAAAATTCTGGATGATGTTCAAACAAAAACTGAAAAACTGCAGACCACATCACCCCCTCGTGGAAAAAAAATACTCAGTCACAAGCGTAAATACCTTGCCGCCACTTTGGGAAAAGATTTGTGCATGATTTATCATAATCGCAGTTAATTGCCGGCAGAAAAACGGCGTGTGGACTCTCAGCGAAACTTAATTTCTCAATATAAATTTCAGGCCGGTGCCAAGTTAGAGATAGCAATTGGCTTGATGGATGGCCACTCTTTAGCGGTTTGTTAGAATTAATAAAGTGTCTTGCACGGGACATATATTATTCATTTTATCAAAAAGTCTCTGCTTTTTCTGAGAACAGTCTCGGTGTGTTGCAGGTGAGAAAAAAGGGGCGTGCGAAAAATAATTGCCGTGAATAATTCGGTTGTTATGCTCGCGCTACGCGAATGGAATAAATTTTAATCAAATAAAGTGTGACCGGCAATTATTTAATTGTGTGGTCTTCTCGGGAAGCAGCGCATGCAAAAAGGCTGCTACTATCGCGCGAATAATTTATTTCGCAGGTAGGCTGCGCGCACAGCGCCAGTTCTTTCTGCCAGAAGAAAGAGGATTATTCCTCTGCGCGCGCACTCTTCACACTGCAGCTCGAGTGTGAGGTTTTGTTCCCTCGAACACATCCACGCGTAAATAATTATTTGTTATGTCTCACACAGATACTCTCCATCAGGTAAAATACCACCCGCATTGAAAAATGGACTTGTGATTTAACTGGCCTTTTATATACTTATTGGCTGGATGGCGAAACTTTATTTTTTAATTTTGTCTTTTACCAAACTTTTGATTAAAAATAAACTTATTTTTTCTTGACCACCCAGTAGTAAACTTGTTTGTTTTGAATCCTCCAGAATGTCAACATTGAGCAACTCGAGTTATATAGCAACTCGATTGTTGCTATATATACGCACCTTTTTCATCGGTGTATTCACGTTTCAAACCGATTCATCGCTGCAGTGATGCGAAAAAAAGGCAATTTACTGAGTTCCTATGTGGCTCATCTGATGGCTTATTTGCCCCCATGAGCATACCCCTCGGAATGGGCTGAGTAGAATTTAACAATAAACAAGTAAAGAAACAAATAATGGAAATCAAATAAAAAATAAATTATAAAACCATTTATTTTATCGAGGTTTTAAATTAGGCTACCACTCTAGCTCAAAAATTGATTATTACACATTGTATAGAGACTACATACATAAATATGTGTATTATTTTATTTTTACTATACCAGTATGCTATTATTGCAATGAACAATTCAAAATAATGTCAATATATACCCGCCCCTCTGCATTAATCCACCTCAAATGACGAGGAATGCTACGTTTCAGGTAGATCAATCCGAATCGTTTTCGGAATAAACAGAAAAATTGTGCATTGTTTAGGGTCCGTTGCAAACACAAAAGCAGCAAATCTCGATTTTCCGCTTTGGAAAAATTCGTTTTCGTGCGGCATCACTATACTGCAAGCCGCGAGAGAAAAAAAAATTGGAAGGGACCGCAGCATCCAGGACATTAAACAAGAGGAGAAACACAAACAACGCCGCGCGCGCAATCGACGGAATTTCAACAAGGACGGCGGATCAAGCATAAAAACAAGCCATCACGGTGATCTTCCTGATTTTTTTCAATAGCTCCCTCATCGCGCGGCGGGTTGTGTTATAAAAAATAATTCTCACAAAAAGAAGAAGTGTTATACGCAGGGGCCAGACGTCGGGAGAGGAGGGAAAAAGTGCTCTGGGTGAGGTTGTTGCGTCGAAATCGTTCTAATAAGGGTTGCCGGTAGTTAAGGATTGAGGGATTCTCTCCAAAGCCTCCGAGCGCTTTCTGTACCTCGACATCCCGAATTTATTATAATTTTTTCCCTGTCTCGATACCTGCGGCTGCTGCTGGCGAGACAAAAACCGAGTTTGAATGGGGCACAAGCCATCCATCCAATCTTTTTACGATAGAGAAAAAGTTTTTGGTGAAATCAGCGAAAAAAACTAAAATGCTGTTTCCTCGAGGGTCCTTTGTGTAATCGAGTTTTTAAAGGATGTGCGGCATGAATTCCGCGTTTTTATTCGCTTGAAAAAACTTAATTTTCAAAGAACGGTCGACGCCGTGGGGTCGTTGAGTGGCAAAAACAATTCGGAAGTTGCTTGACTGTGTAAAAGATGTGACAGACGAGCTAGTTAGTTGGTTTTTTAATGGCAAGCTGTCATGGATATCCTCGAGTGCACGGCCAAACACAACAGAAGCCAAATTAAATTGCTTTCTCGTGATTAATAAAATTTTACTTGCTTGCTCTTTGGCGTGTAAGCTGCGCATTTAACGATTTTTCTATTTGTTAGTCACAGTCTGTTGCATCAACAGATTTCACAGCCTGAATTTTTGCCTTCGGTAATTTCAACGGTTTTAAAATTTAGTTAGCTTAACCGATTGAATTCAGGGATTTTTTTATTTTGGGTCATTGGTGATAAAATAATTTTTAGTAGAATTATGCTGGATAAATTCTCAGCAGTTTTCTGTTAACTCCGAATTTCATGAGAGTAAATGTAATGATTGGAGCATATGCGTCGAAAGTTCAAATGTATATACCAACACCAACAGAGAGCCTATTTTATCGGCAAAATAGCTCTGAGGGGACGAGAACCATATCGCCTAAACTATAGCGCGAGCCGCGCACAGCAGTCCTCGGCTAACTTGCAGCACTGAAGGAACACCTTGGTTAGTTGGCTATGGTTTGTGGAGAAGTTATTCGATTGCCAGAAGATTTTTCATCCTGCCTGAGCATCATGATAATGCCTTCAAAGTCACATCTCTCACCCATCGTCGCCGCGTGCCAGAACGTCTTAAGGAAAAATAATTAGTGATAAGGCGGGATGCCTGCAGCTAATTTTTAATTTTTCCATCAAATGGTGTATTACACGCGACCCCCAGCAAACATTTTTTTTGCGGCGGCGAACGGCAGAATCAATTTTTTTATTTCGTGTAAAACGTAAAATACCTTCTTTCATTTTTTAAAATTTAATCTGATTAAGAAAATTGAAGGCATTTAATTTAGAATTTCATCTATCATTACCCACTTTGCCGTTCTGCCTCTTCCGCATCTTTTCGCTCACGGCAGAGCGCCCGCCGCAGTCGCAGTGCCTTCTTCTGTACTTGTTTTGGGCGATTTTTTCTACAAATGTGGACCCAGAATGGTTGTAATCCGGTGTTAAAAGGTAAGGGCTATCCAAATAATACTTTTGTTTCCCTCTAAATCGTTCGTGTGTTCCGCACTGACTAACTAAAAACTGACTAATTTGCTACTAGAAACAGTCTAAAAATAGTTGATTATTTTGGCCAAAAAATCGTCTAAAATTCACAGCCCTAGATTTAAAATCACAGCTACCGCTAACACTCTGGGTACATTGACAAAGAGCACCATGCACGATTCCAAGGTTCGGGAGGATGACTGCAGCGTTAAATTAAATTAATCAACTATTTTTTTTTTGCAAAAAACCAAACCCCAAGGGATGGTAAAAAAATCGAATTTATCTTTAATGATTCATGCATAACCAATTAAACACAATTAACCTTCCTATCATAAATTATTGAATCAGCAAAAGCATTATTATTTCATTATTTTTCTGATTGAGTTTTCGTCTTTCCAATGACAGCTCACTTGTTTACTTTAGAATTGTATCCATCATTGTTGAAACGTCGCGGGAATTCTCTGTGTATATTGAAAAGAGATGACATTGACAAGAGAAAATAAAATATCTACCTGCGACATTCACCAGTCATTGTGACCAAATTCCTCAAAACTTTTTACAAAATTTTTTTTTCCAGCCATTCTAACTACCACACAAATGGAGCATTGTGACGAATATAAACACTATTTTGACAACTTCAGATTTGTTCATCCTTGTGCCACTAAATAAAGTAAACATTGTGTGAGTCAGAAAGACCGCCAACACATATTTCACAGTAAAACACATTCACTTCGCGCTCGGTGTTTAATTTGGACCAATTGTTGTGATAATACCGCTGCAAATTTATACAAATTTTCTGAATTTCAAGAGGTTTGCTCGTTTTCAAGGGAGAAATGAAGCGAGATTAATTGTATTCAAATTCAACTTGATATGCAAATGGGAGCTTTTTGAAAACTGCATTCCCCTGTGAATCACCGGCCCCTTCACGAGTTGAAAAAAGCTGCTTACAGCACACATTATATAATATAGACGAGTCATGTATCCACTTTTTGGTCGGCGAGGATGAAATGGAAAAAAATTAGCAAACGGCCATTAGACAAAAAGCGCGCGGGTCTTTTCATTTGCTGCTATTTCGGCACCCGCTTTAAAATTCCTCTCAGGCGTTTTTAATCAAGAGAGCTTGTTTTCTCTATTTTAATTCGTCTCTCTCGCGCGCGTTTTTCAAAAATGAATGAGAGAGATAGAGGGAAGCGGAGAATTTGCGTATTTGAATAACAGGTTCTTTGCTCCATACGCACACGTTGAAAAAATACCAGTTTCACGTGCAACAGCCATAATTTAATTTTATTTCATTGCCATTATGCATACTAGCTAATACCTAGACACGCACTTTTCCCGCACATGTCATTCAGCATCGCAAATTTAGCCGGGCCAAGATGAAAGAAAAGGATGGATGCGCGTTTCAATTTCAAAAACTTTTCAATTTGTCCACGCACAAATATAATGGTGATTTTTTCTGCTCGACCCTAACCTTTTAGCACACATACGCGTATTAGCCGCGAGGAATAAAAAAGATCAGCAAGTTCACACAGCAGCGCAGAGACGCAATTTTCAAAGCCCTATAGCTGTCCCATAGTCGCTCCAACTCAGCCGTTGATGATCAAGTAAATCTACATGCTAATTTTTGTAATTGTCAAACTTGGAATATAGTTTTTATTTCTGGTTTGATGGTGAGAAAACTGTTTACAAGACGACGCCGAGGTCAAATTGTATAAGGATTTATCCAAGTGAGAAGGAAATTTGTAAAATAGCAAATAAAATAAATGCATTATAAAAATGTCAACACTTGAGTTGAATATCTTGTAAGCAATCATCTTAAAAAATAGTCAGTGTCTTCTAGAAGTGCATATAAAAATAATTAAAATTAATACAAAATCTTGCAATTTTATGCAAAATAAATACTCGTGAAATTATTTACAACATTTTTTAGTGGAAAAAAATAAATAACTAGCCGATTGCACACAGCTACCTGTAAATCTTTGTTACAAAAGACCACCGAGCTTCCAATGCAATGTCGGTGGTTTGTTGTGAGAGGAAAAATTCCTTATTTCGAACAGAAAAATATTTTTCCCTTCGCTGACTGAGAGGGTTTGACAGATCGATCATCAATCTCTTCCCAAAAATATTTTCTTGCTCACTCGCAGTAAACTGTTTTTCGCGAGGAGAAAAATTGAGCTATTTAACAATATATAGATATCTTGCTATTTTTTAAAAATATAATATATAAAAACTTTTATAAGATTGTCAGGCCAGTTTTTTTACATTTTTAATCAAATGAGTTTTGAGCTAAGCATGCGTGGAGCACAGAATATTGGAAAAGCTTAACCAGGGTTGTAAGAATAAAATGCATCTTATTATTTTTGTACTCTATTGTCAAGTGTAAAAGCCATTGTTAAAATTTGGATGGATCTTGAGAAAGAATTATTTTTAAAAATATATCCGTGCAGAGGCCAAAAATATGTTCCAGCGTAAACACAGGAGCCGAAGAGTCTTGAGAAATAGATGGTTCAACAAGGAGAGTAATACAGAACATACCGAAACAGAGATGAATGAGTGTGCTGCAAATATACGCCCACATCGCGAGCGGTAATAATAGTGGTGCGCACCGCACCTCTTCTTAAATCGGCTTCGCCGAGGCGTGATATATTGTGGGAGCGAAAATTGCGTTTGCAGTATATAGAGCTCACGAATTACGAGTGTTTTTTGCTCATATAGTATCTCCTGAATAGGTAGAATCGCGATAAGACCAATGTTTCATGATGAATTTTCATTAAATTGCGATTTTTCGAGAGAGCGAAAGAGCACGTGACCGCTTTGCAGTTTTACCGTCGCGTGAGGCACCTCTGGGTCTCCCTGAATTTCTGCGTTGCTACCTCTTGTATGTCTTTTGAGGTAGCAACTTTTATAGAGGCGTAAAATTTTAATTGTTTATTTGAAATAAATATTTAATAAACAATTTTTAAGCGAAACCTCTGTTATTCCGATCTGGTGGCTAACCTTGCCTATGAACAACCACAGTCTAAACATGTGAGAAAATTGATAATCGGGTTTTGCACATCCCTAGCAATATTATATAATTAATTGTAATTCGTTAAATCAAGTAACACAATCAAATGATTGATGGATTGCAAAACTCGCATTCGTCTTGAATTTGAGAACCGTTCCGCAGTAGTCTCCCAAGCGCTGCATCTCTTCCAAAATAGATGAGTGCGTTGGTTGTGTCTCTTTGTGGCTTATCCAAGCGAGTTGGAATCATGATTTTATTATGCGTCATAAAATGTCATAATCCTTTCTTTGAAGGGTGCTGCCAGAAAAGCTTCCAGCCAGCAAAGCAACCGCTAATGCTCTGCGACAGAGAAAAAAATCTGCTTCTCAGGCGCATCTCGTCCACTACACATACATTACTGCGTGCACGCACTTATCATCATATGAATCGAGAGTGATTCAACTGCTTAATCCGGCAACTTCGGCGGCTAACCATTGAAATGATACATGCGAGCAACATGCAGATTATGGTCTGATAGTAATAATACACCGCACACGGGAGGAAACGCCAAATCAAATCGTATTCAGACTCGCAGCCTGTAATTTAAAGACAACATCAATTTGAATATTCCACGCATATACGCGCAGCTCGGTGAAACAAGTAAAAAACACAAGGACCGCATTTTCGCGTATTGATTCGCAATGAATGCAACATTGTGCAAATTTTTCTTTTCATCTCAGGCGACACCGGAGGATGTGTACTGCATTTATTTAAAGGGCATTAAAGGGTGACACACACACTCACATACGGAGAGGAAAAAGAAATATAAAAAAGGAGCACAAGTTCGGCACGCAGGAGCTGCTGGCTGGCCGCTTCTTCAAAACTCCCTCAAAGCCAAAAAACCAGTCTAACTACTCGATGTGTGTGTGTGTGTGTGTGTGTGTGTGTGTCTACGTGCATATATATAATATACACACAGCATTTCTCGCTGCTCGGCAGAAACAAAACTCTACCGGCCGGCGCGGTAATACATCATTCTTCACTCTTTATACACGTATAAATGCGAGTTTGATATTATATTAGCCAGCTCTAAAAAGAACTCCTAGCAACTCGTTTCGACGAGTGAATCTGGTTTCATCAGCAGCAGCGAGAGGAGCACGGTCAAATGAATTATTGTGTATTATTTGTTCGAATTGTGTGTGTGTGTGTGTATGGAGCCGCCGTGCTATCCGCACTCTGCATCGCCGTTCGCAAACAACACCCTCTCATTGCGATTTGGTCGAGCTGATAATGTGCGGTGTTGTATGCGCCGGACCAGTTCTTTTTCTTTCGCATGTACGCCAAGATATATTTGTTTGTTATGGGTATTATTGTGTGTGAACCAGAATCACTTTTGTGTTTATTGCCGCGGGGAACCAATTAAAATTCATAACAGGGATTTAACTAGAAATTAATAATAATAAAAAATCTGAATTATACACTATATTTAAAAGTAGTCAATGTGCAAGGAAAAAGCTTGACAAAAGGAGCAAAGTATATAGTCACGACTTAAGGTAAAACTTGCAAGGTGCTATGGCGCAGTTTAAAGTTCGTCTTTGACGAAATTGTCGTGTGCACCAATCGATTTCTAAGGTTCGGACTAGGTTAGGTGACCGGAAGTATACATTGTTTAGGCGCCAAAAACACTTAGGACTTACGTTACGCACGTCATGCAGAACTTCCGAACGGAAAACTTAGTCCCCTAACCTAATTCGAACCTTATGAATTGATTAGTGTACACTAAAATTTTGTCAAAGACGGCCTTTAAGAGCTTGACGGCTTTAAAAGAGTCAAATAGAAACCTGAATTTTAAAGGTTTTTTCTCTCTCGAAACGGAAATATTTTTCACTGTTCAGACAGTTAATATATGGTGTCTGATTGTGAGTTAAAGGTTCAAATCATTTGCTATCGTCTGTGGAACACCCTGTCGCCGAATCTGTGTATGAACGAGAACTTAAGTGCATTCAAACAAGAAGTTAGCCGAATGTTTGTAGCCAAATACTGAACTGATAGACTGATTTTACTATCCCTCTGTTATCAAAACAAAACAAAAATGATTTGTTATATATATTTTTGTTGTGTTCTGGATGTGGATGTATGGGGCATAGTTGCCCTGCTGATCTGCAATAAATAATTTCTGAATCTAAAAGAGTGCGGCAGAGGCAATTTGCATTTACTCTTCTAATTTGTAATTAATTTAGTTGCGTAATGACGATTATAAGTAATTGAAAAATTAGACTGCACGTGAGGTTTGTGAATAAGGAAAAATCCCCTCCCCGATTATTTGCTCATCGTCGGAAACTGATATACAAGGCAAATATACTTCGTTCAGTAAAGACAGTACTTTAAAATTATGCTCCCGAATAAAACCAAAAATAAGACAGCCTTGCCTCAAGTCCTGACAATCCGCAGTTTCATGAAAGATTGAGAGAAAATTTAACAATTCCCTTAATTAATTTAACACTTAAGCTTTTCTCATCTCACTTTATTTCCGTAAGCAGCCAACAACCTGATTCTATCTCACGAAACAACGCACGAACAAAAGCAGTCTGAAAAGTAATTACAAATCACATACAGTTTCTGCTGCGGCCGAGCAAGAGACTTCAATGCCGGTTTTGTTTCACCGCTACTCAGAGAGGCAAGCATGAGCTTGTCCATTCATCCACACGGCATATAAATAATAACGCAATTCTCTCTTCAGCCGATTTAATCTTGCTGACGTGTAAAATATTGCGTGGGTGGGTATTTACATGAGCACTCGAATTGACTCGTCTTACTCGTTGCAAATGAAGATAACAATAACCTGATTGTTTTCCTCGCTTCTCTGCTAGAGGCCTTCGGATGAAGATTAGTGTGAAGAAGGAGAGACCGGCAGACATGAGGAACACCTAAGTCGAGCCAGTTGCATAAGTGGCAGGCATCTTCACTCGTCGTCACTCCTTGTGCCGCGAGGAATGAAGCCGCGGGTAAGTCTATACTGCGAGCGGTGCGGCTTGTAAATTTTTATATTGTTGACTTTGAAATTGATTCTCAGAGCATGCAAATTAAATGGGTGTGAGAATTCATCGTCTTAATTTTTATGGCCAAAAAATAACTGCCAGGGATAATTTTTCCATTTTTAGACGTGCTTAAAATTTATAGTTTCAATGAACTTGGCACTCACGTGTTATTGCTTTTTTATTCATTATAATTTCATACAGCATGGAGTAATAATTGTCGGTCACTTTCATTGTCGCAATTAAACCAGTTCTGTCGAAAATGTTGCGCACCCGAGAGTGAACCGGGCGACACATTAATAATTATAACAAAATCGTGGCAGCCGGCGCTCGTCCGCTCTCTGGAGGCTGGCGAGCAGCGAGTAAGAATATCATCTCAAGGTGTTGGGTTCTTTAGAGGTCTGCCACTTTAGTTGGGCCATGCGCCTCACGTTCGAGGCACGCGCTCTTAAAGCATCGGCCGACATCGGCTCCTTCTCAGCGCGGCACAACAGCTACAGCCGGTCGGCAAGTTGGTGCCGTCGGAAGGGGATGGGAGGAGCTTACGCCTAGGGTACAAGTACGGCGGCAGTGTTGAGCGCCGCAGCATTTCGGGAGTTGCGACCGAGCAGTGTGCACCTCGCTATCCCTTCTTCACTCGCTCGTAGACTCTCAACACTTAGACGAATTCACGATGCCAGCAATGGTTGATCACATCATGAGCATTGGCCAGCATCAAAACACCCCGAACCTGTATTCCCGGGATCTGGGTGGCGAAATCGAAATTTCGTGCACGAGGGACCAGAGACCGATGTCAACATTGTCCAGCGCCTCGTCCAGCTCCTCATCCAGCTCCTCGTCCAGCTCCTCATCTAGCTCGTCCAGCTCCGGCGAAGACGATCTCGTCCAGCGCACGCGAACGATCACCTTTCAGTGCGAAAATAATCTGCCAGGACAGTCGACGTCGGTAGTCCGACGCAACGCCCGCGAACGCAACCGCGTCAAGCAGGTCAACATTGGGTTCACCACACTGAGACAACACATTCCCATGCCGTCCAAAAACAAGAAGATGAGCAAGGTGGAGACCCTCAAATACGCCGTCGACTACATTCGCAGTCTGAAGCAAATGCTGGATGAGAGATTGGACCTGGGCTTGATTCAGGACTCACCAGTGATTCAGGACTCACCAGTAGACGAGATGGAGTCCGAATCAAGTTCGGCAGCTCATTCGCAGCAGTACCAGCCGGCCTACTGTCCGCCCGGCGGAAGCTTCCAGATTATGCAGCCAGCATCTCTGTCGCCGCCGTGCACCACAAGCGAGACCGCCTCGTCACCTACGCCCTCCTTCGTGTCCGACTCCACTTCTTACTCCATGATGTACCGCGGCCTGACCGTCCCGACGACTTACGAAAACTATCAGTCCGAGACCCCCGAGGAAGAGTTGCTCTTGGACGATATTTCGTGGTGGCAACAGAGTCAATAAGCAGGTAAAAAGCGGCACTTTCCTTTCATTTTTACAACATCGCGTGTATTTCGTCCGGCCGGCCGGAATTATCATACGCACACACGTAATGAACCGGCAGGCGGGTTAACCTTGAAATAATCTTTTCCTGCCATTCTCAATTTCCGCGGCTTTGGTAGCCAGAATTCAATTGAAAAACAAAAAACTTCCTTTGGGAGGGTCTTCCCGAATTTTTTTACTTTGTTGTTCATGCGGGTTTCACCTCTCCAACAGGTAGAGTGTTTGGCAAACGAAATTTCTTTGCTGCGTGCACCCCAGGGACAGGCACGAGAGGAAATGTTTTCCATTAGAAGTTAAATTTAAAATTTTGGGACTCGATGCTTTGACGCATGACTCGTACCTTTCCATCAAAAAGCGAAAAAAGAAAGCCCCTATCAATGAGCGAGATATGATGGATGTGCATGACAGTAATATATTTCTCGCATTTCCCTTGAAAATCTGTCAAAGTCCCAACCATCAAGGGACCCTTTGCACAGCATCCTATACTGTTCAAATCTCAAAGCTCATACTTATCCTTCGTTTTCTTTGTTGCAGGTTGATTAATCTTTCGGCCACGAGGAGATTTTAAAGCGAATTTATGCGCCCGGAGGACTACAAGCAAATTTTGGATCTGAAACATCCTAAATCAAAGACCGTTCAACAATACCTCACTAGAACCACTGCCTCAATCGCCAAATAGCTCAAAAGATACTTTGAGAGTAAACTCTACGATATCTAAATGGTAAATATCTGTTCTTTTGCTTTTTTATTTTATTTTTTTTATTCAAAACCTACACTATTTGTGCAAAATTCTAACGAGATCTTTCTTTATTTGTTCTCAGGAGCCTCATAAAACACTATTCGTGACCTCAGAAGACATATCTCAACCAAGAACAGCAAAACATATCAATACTTTTTTGCTCTTGTATATATGCAAAAATTTGTTTATAAGACCTTTTTTCCCCACTTCAGGCCATAAATGCATTCAAACGAATTTTATATGTTTCTTTCTAGTCAGTTTTTGTTTGCTTAAAGTGGTTTTGCACATTTATACAATAATTTATTTTTAAAGTTTAAGTTAAGTTCAAGATCCCTAAAATCAGCCACAAGGACATCTCATTATTTTATTATGCAATGTTTAGCTGAAAATGATGATGCTCAAAATGTTTATATTGTGATTGAAGGCCATTGAAACGCTGAATGGAACAAATTTAGAAGTGCCTTTACTTATCCACTAATGCTGAAATTTGAAAAGAAAATGTGGAATCTCATTGAATGTTCTCGTTCCAAAGGGATCTCGATTTTTAAGAAAGATACAAAGTGATTTGAAACGAATGAACTTAAATTTAAGTGGATGAAGTCCCACTTTCAGATACTTGTCATGTAAGATTTTGGGAAGTTTAGGCAAAGGATAAAAGTCGTAGGGTATTATTGAAGGTGTACAATTGTATTTTATTCGTTTATAATGTTGGAAAATAAAAATGCACATTTTGAATTATATCAAAAGAAATCACCCCTCTTTTACTCAAAAACAGTAACCTGAAATATTAAAGGAAACATGCACAATCCGCACTGGAGACAAGATATGGGAGAGACACAATGCAGTCGTCTCTTGAAAAGAGTGTCAGTAGGTCTGTAGTGTGATGCCGGCCGGCGAGCTCAGCCTTGACCTTGGAGAGTGAGAGTATTGTAGGTATGCAACCCGGCCGACAACTCTCGCCGCCGGTTGCATATCCTCGCTCAGCTGTGTGACTTAACGGACTTAACAATCAGCGCGCTATATTTTATGTCGGTTTTTGATTCGAAATCTTCAAAACTAAAATATGGAATATGATTAGGAAATTTTATTAATTTCAAAGGTTAATTTCGGTTTAGTTTTGCAGTAACGGTAAAAATTATAATTTTTTTAATAATTTTAATAATTTTTCTTTTATTTATTTAATTTTCTTTACAATGCAAAAACTACCTCCTTAGGATTAAATTTAATTCAAAATGGACCTAGGTATAGCGCTGTATATATTTTAAGAATAGTTGCTTTCAAATGGTGAGGCGACAGGACTGTCTTCCTATTTTATTTAGTTTCGCAACACAAAATAGTGTCTAGCATTGTTAAGTGGATCGTGACTAGAGGATTTTAAATTTGTCAAATGCTGTAAATTTAAAATAAATAGCAAAATTTTAAAATTAATTGCGAACATTTCTGATGATTTTTTTTAATTCTTTCCCTTTAAAACCATTTCCCGCAACTCTTTAAATATGAAATGCAGCAAAGGTGACACGTGCCTGGCGCGCGACAAAAAACGCATTTTACGAAAAAAGATTGGTTTATTTGAAAAGAGTGTCTGCATGCGCTGGGTGCGATGCGAAACCCGATAAATGCTTCAGCGGTAGCATATGGTGAGTGTGGCAGTATTAATCTGCATATAACTGATAGACTGTTGCTATGCACAGCCAACTAGCATTTTACGAACATATCAGCGGAGTTCGCAGTTGGGGTGGTGACGGCTCGAACAAAAAGCTGCTGGACCGGCGTGCAATAGGCCGAATTTCATTGCATTGATCACAAAGTAAAATAGAGACCTGTTGTGCGCGAGAGCATAATTATGCATGAAAATACAGGCGAAAGAGCACTGGAACGGACCGCTTTTATGCTATTCAGTTTGCTCGGCGTACAAAAAAAAGCCGGCCGGCTTTTTCAATTCGAACGGCACACTTTTCTTTTCACGTCGCGCTTACAGGTATTATATAATGCGCGCGGCGGCGAGACAGGCGAGTGTGGGGTGGATCGGAATTGCCTCCCCCTATATTTGATCGAGGGTGCAGCGGAGAAATGCTGAGCGCGTGTGCGCACGTACGTGAGCCGCGCGTTCTTTTGGCGTCGCTCGTAATGATTATTTTATTCGCGCAGGAGAGCGAGCGAGCGAGCGAGCGAATGCCACTAGAATTCGAGAGAGACTCTCGCGGAAACATCTGCTCTCTGCAAGCGCAGCTTCCAGCTAACGCTACCCTCGGCGCTCCTTGGAACTAAGCCACCTTGCTAATTGCGGCACAGGCCAAATGTGTAAATTGCCCAATTTGGTACTCTTTGCGAAAGCACTTTTCATTTTCAACGTCTAGACAAACATCTTCAGAGCCAAAATGGTAAAATTGAGACGTGGGACAAATTAGTTTTTTCCTGATTAACGAATTATGCAATAGAGCAAAATGTTTCTGAGAATTAATTAATCATTAAAGAATTAACTAATTAATTATTTAATTAGCAAAGTGGAAAACACATTTAAAAATAGAAACTATTGACCACCTATAATGATGATGGAAATTTGTTGCTTAAGATGAAAAATCTATATTTAGCAAATTACTTCCAACCAAAAATGGACTCGATGCAGAAAGAAAGGATTGGCACATTTGGACTTATCCCGCACGGGATTTTGCTGAGCAGATCGAGGTTCAAAAATTTAAAAATATATAAATAAATTAATTTACTTCAGCAAATGAAAGATAATAAGAAATCATGAGAGAATTTTGGCTGAAAATCTCAGCAAAAAATCCTAATCTCTGCAACGCGTGCCCTGTCTTCGTTGATTAATTTTCCTTCAAATAAACGACACTATAACTTGAGACGTGTTTTTCGATATCAAAATTACAAAATTTTCCTAAAATTAGTAATTTTTCTATGTGAATAATGATAATTTATCGTACTAAGTTAAAATTGGCCGTATTTTTTTAATCCAAGTCAATTTCTTTCGCACCCACCTACCGGTGGTTTACATTTTAGCAGTGGAGCTTTGAATCTGGTGCTGAAAAAATAATTTAAACATACATTATTCGTTCAGCTGTCAAACAAAATAAATGCAAGTCCATCAGCAATTCGTTTGGAACGAACACCGCGTGACAAATTTGGGAACCTGATGTGTCAGTTTGTCACTCGTTGTGCTTTGATTAGCCCTGCGCGATTCTCCGTGCTCCTTCGAGTGAGCTCTCGAATCGCAATCAAAGAAACATTCGAAGTGCGTTTATCCCCACGAATGGACCCAGAGACACAAAACCCTCTGTCAGCGTATATGCGCAAGACAAAAAGCGATACTTTTGCACACTTACTTATTCATTTATTTACGCTGAGCTTCTTTTTAGCCGTCACTCAAGGTAAAGAGACGCAGCTCAAATTGAAAAGGAGCAGCTCGTCTCTTTTTATATCGATGCCCCCGGCATTTACGAATAGGATGACGAGACGGCGACGCTTTTTTATTGAATACCCGCGCGCATGCAACTTCCAATGTATCTCTACTTCCCTTTTTAAACGGAAAAATAAGTTGTTGTGCCGCAAAGTTGAAGGCCAAAGCAGCGTGTAATAAAAGCTCACGGCGGCGCAGACGGAAAGAGCCAGTTTTTGCCCTGAAAAAATGTCACTAATTTTCTTGAAACGTAAAAGCAGCCTGCCGAGAGCGAGCACTCTGCGCTGGTGTGCGGTAAATTTCCGGTTGAGTGCTCCGCAGATAACTTTTGCTCCTGCTGTCTAGTCCGAATCACCTATTAATGTAAAAAAGATAGATGGCCAGATCAAGAGGCTCGATAAGCTCCGAATATGATGCATCCCGCGCGCTGCCAAAGAAAGAAATCCACTTTTCGACCGACCGGCCAGCCGGGAGATAAAAAAGGGTTCTGTAACGACAGGAACACAATTATTACCTCAGATTGAGTGCCTCGCGTGGCTGCGGGGAGGTCCAAGAGAATTATTGTTTCATTTTTGCTCCTGAGGACAAAATTTCCAAGATTAGGGGAACCCCTGCCGTGGAAATTTTATTGATGCACATAATAATTTGGGAGAGCACATCTATTATTCCAAATATATATTGACTTTTTATTACTATATCCATTCTACCGAGTTTAAAATTCGATAAAAATTTTCCAAAGGAAAATTGATTTTGGACACATAACATTTTTGGAGTTTATTGTTGTTCCTCGTGTAGGATTTTTTTCATGAATTAGAAGGTCGTCTCTGTTGTAAGTCTGAGCCAACGTGAAAGTGTAGAGATCTTGGGAAAAGCTAAAAAGTGTGTAATTAATTTAGTGTAAAATGTTAACTTTTCTAGGAAACTTACATCAGCTCTTTCACGAAACTGGATTTTGATGAGCTGTCTCGTGGTTGGAAGTTGGAATTCGAGGACATCATTTTAAAGTACTGTCTTTACTGCAGTTCTTTAATCATCGCTTGTATAATTATCCAAAGAAAATATAGCTCCAAATTCTTTGCTTGAATTTAAGAAGCTTTTCGCCATTTTTTTTGCAAATGCGGTGCCCATTTCTCTTCCTCCAGGGAAGAGCTCCTGTAAGTATGCGAACTTCCTTCTAACCTATATATATGATTCAAATGATTTTCAACTGTTTCCCTGCACCAATTCATCGGTTCGCATAGTTAAGCGCATGCTTTGCGTGCACATTGCAATAATTTGAGTATCCCATCAGCGATGTATAGAGTTTTGGGATCAAATGCGGTTTGATACGCCTTACCTTTAACTCATCCGTTTGCATTGTAATGACGAGTCCACTTGGATTTTAGGAGGCGTAAGCTTTGCACCTTTCCAGCATGCTTGAATTAATTTCACAGGATGATCATTTATAGCGTTTCATTGAGGCCCGTGCGCCCATCGGGTGTTATTGGATTTTTCCACAGTTGTTGTCCGTCTCTCGACAGAGATGATATCAATCAATAGAAAAAATAAAAACATTTTAAAAATGTGCTGCAACCAGTAGAGATTAGATTGATCGTAATTTCCTCAATGCAGGTACGAGTTACAAATTTTCGTCGAATTTACAAATGAGAATATGCGAATGAAATGAAAATCTGATAGCTTGGCTGCCGCGTTGGCTATTATTCTATTCACAATATGATGGGATGCTGCGCTGGCTTGGAGATTCAAATGGCTGCAACAAAGAAAAAGGTAACCGAACACCATTCAGAAAGCGAATCTTTTCATATTCCCCTTTCCAGAAGGCGAAATGCAATTTATTTTCAATTTCCTCGCGTCCCTACTGACCAAGATGCGCTTCTGGTAATTGATTCATTCGCGCTTCACAACAAAACGCGTGTGCAGATAAAGCAGAATTTGATTTATGCGCCGAATTTCTTCTCTCTAACAATGGAATATATTTCCGATCGAGGTGCTAGATGAAATACACGCGGGTGAACAGTTAGATGCATCAAAATAGTTGGCATTCATGCACAAAGAACGTGTATATTTATTACTTCATCCCCTGAGCTTGCGCAACGTCGCATTATTGATGGTCTCTGCGTGCATTCAAGGAAAAAGTCGCGTCGTCCTCACCTTGCATAAAATTCCTTTTGGCCACCTTATCAATAAAAAAATAACGGGGAGCCTCACTGCACACGCAGAGTGCTGAGATATACACCCCACGAATACCCCAGCGAGCATTCTTGCCATGTGCCTGAAAAATAATAAATTACTATGTATATTTTTTAGGAAAAATCGATGAACGTAGGGCAAATTTCCCAAAAAATACGTGTGTTTGGAATGAATGATAAAAAAGCCATTGTATTAATTTAAATCAAAATCAATGCGTGTGATTTCATTCAATTTTTCAGACTAAAATGAGGTTATCTTGGAAACATTACTGATTTTTCTTTAAATTTTGCAAATTTTGAAATTTTTGATTTCGGAAAACTCGTCCACTAGATTACTGAGGTAAAAGAGCGACCAGAGGATAGGATGAGAAATTTAAAATGTATTAGGTGCCTCGGAAAATAAATTAGGAGGATATGTGGTTAATGTCAAAGGGCGTGGTAATAATTTGTTTTATACTGAGCTTTTCAGCTAAAATCGTAACTATAAAGTCAAACTGAAAAATAACCCAATTTAATAATAAATTAATTTCAATGGTCTTAGCAATACCAAATTATTACAGGAAGTTCAAGAAGTTTTGTTGAAAAATTAATTAAAGTAGATTTTATTCTACATGATCATGTAATCCAATTTTTTTAAAAAAAATATCCAAATTTTATAGATTTTTAATGCATATTTTAATTTTTACGAGGCAGTAGACTTTTTAGCAATCTGTCAAAGCTTCATGCATCAATCAAAGTGGCCCTTTTTATTCATGAAATTCGCGTCAGATCGTGAGAAATCATAGACCACGTGCAAGTCAGGTTGAAAGTCATCCAAATTCCGCAGCTGCCGCGGCGCGAGAGATTTCAGGTGCGCGTCGTCTGCCGCCTGCCTGCCTGAATAAATAGCGGGCGGAGAGAGGGGAGCTCTGGCTAGCGTTGGACGGCTCGAGCACGCGCTTGTCGCGCGATCTCCTTCCGCGAGATGAAAGAGGGAGGGGGGCAAATGGACTTTTCGCTCGCTTCTCTCTCTCTCTCGCCGCACAATGCACGTAAATATCCGACGACTCGAAAGCAGCCGAGAGGGTGGGGTTGTTTTGTCGAGCGCCCGGATAAAAAGAGTACGTAGGTAGGTAGTTAAGGTAGGTATATGCCTTTTATTATTATGATGCTGATGATTGTGCGCTGCTCTCTCTATAGCCGCGCTCGCTGTCAGATGAAAGCCGCTTCGTGCGCGTAAGGGAGGAGCAGTCGTAATTTTACTTTCGACGGCTCGCAGTGCGCGAGGGGGTTGGAAATCTCGCTCCAACTACCATACAAATCTCCAAACTCTGGTTTCGCTAAAAATAAAATTTGACAATTTGATAGTTTGCACTTGGAATTTATTTGTGAAGTTCCAGAAGAATTTGATGGTTAATTCCAACATTTTTTAATGTTTAAAACTCGAGGAACATATCTGGAATAATATAAATATTAAATTTCTGATTTCCAGTTGGAACAGCTAAGGGTCAAAAACCGAGCTCGTTGTTTTATAGGTCGTTTTTCTTGTTTTAACCCTCAGGTTTCCTGGACAATTAATAAAAGAAGGGGTGGAACGTGTCTAAAAGCACGTGAAATCGAAAACTTTGACATTGTTGCTATGATTTTCATCTTAAATCCTGATTAAATTATGGAATTTCTGAATGATTTACAGCAATGATGAAAAAAATTTCAGCTAACCAAACTGCAGTCATCCAAAGCGTGCCTACCCCCAGAGGCTGGCACGAAAACACGCGACCCCTCTGCCAATGCAGCGCATTTCGCCGTGTCCCGGCTGCGTATGATGACGATGATTATTGTGAAAGTACAGGTTAGGTAGGCCTGAAATAAAACGAGTTTCCCTCCGCCGGTAATATAATAGACGCGCGAGCATTGAGAGGGTGAATTTTGAAGAGGGAGGTTTTCAGCGGGAGCGCGGGGCGGCGTGACGTAAAAGGGTGCAGGAGGTTACTGCTGGTTGACTTGATGCTCCGTGCCAGAGGCTTATTTTTTATTGTAAACGGTGGACTTGTAGCGTCACTAGAGTGCAAATGAATAAAAGCAGTGCTGCCGCAAAACCGAATGTGCTGCTGCGCTATACCGATGCCGACTGATCATCACGATATCAGAGCTGGTTGATACAAAACGAATCGGGTTTGTGAACTAGATCTAAACTGGCCCAGCTAATAAGCATAAAGGGTACAAAATAGGCAAAAAAGACAATTAATGCGATGCTTTATCCTTTATTTTCAGGAAAGACAAGGTGATGATCGGAAGTATATGATGCACAGAAACAGCTTGCGGATGCGTAAGATATTTAATGCTGCACGAACAGAAAGGAACCAATTTAAGTAAAGACGTATAGATAGAGATATTGTATAAATTCTTTTAACCTTGATCTGCTGAGTAAACTCTTTAAAAAATAGGTAAAAGCCAAAATTTACCCAGTTTGCCGTTTCAATTTATGAAAAAATCGGATCCAAAATTTTCATGTTAACCAAATGGCGAAAATCACGATTTTTTCATATAATTTAAAGGGAATTTTTCATTAAAATTATGAATATTGGATCTAAAATAGCATAATTTTTCCAAAATTAAATTGAACAAAGCTGCGCTAAATAAAACGCACGGAATGGGGGATTGGGCTTCATGGCTCAAGAAAGACTGATTTTAATTTATTCCATACTCCGCATTCTCTGCGTGCAAATCGTGCACCAAATACCTCGAAAAATTCCTCATTTGTAAAAAAATGGGCTAAAGGGGATAAATTATGTGGAGAAATATAAATCTCACAAATCTTCTATCTGTAGCACGCTTTACTGCCCCTTAGGCCTAAGCACGGCCCGGCACCATATTGTGTGAGTGCTGCATGAAAAATTGGTTGATCTTGAGTCGTTTAAAAATGATCGACTGCACTTCATTGCTGTGAATGCATAAAACCGACGGAATTCTGTGACAAGCTTCCAATGTAAATACACTCTATAATGTCAATAATACACTCTGGCCCAGCAAAATATGTCTCGCCAATTGGTTTAATATTTTACTCTTTTGTTAGGATAATTCCAATCTTACCAGAAAAAAGGCTAGAACTGTAGAGCAATTTTTTAAAAAATAGGAAAATAAATAAGGAAGGTGGAACAAGACATTTTTCCAAGGTATAGAAATATAATTTAAAAAATTTAATGATAATTAGTGAGATTAATATAAAAAGTCTAAACAAGGGCTGGGATTAATTTGTTGTTAATCTGACTTTAATGTGTATTATACAATTATGGAAAAATTCTTAACATTTTAAAATTTTATTCATTTCCACAGATAAATTTTTAAATCATCAATTAAAATTTTTGAAGCAGTTATAGACGATTCTTAGAGCTATTTATTTAGCAATAAAATAGTTTCAAAAATTAAATTAAGGCAACTAAAGCTTTTTTGTAGCTGAGGTCCGCACTAAATTACCATTCTCTTGCTCAAAAAGTTTGAAAATAAATTCGTTTATTCAAAACTAGAATCTTATTTTGCCCGCAAAAGCTGATTCGAATTTCTTGTCCCCCCATTATTGGTGTTGACAAGCAATACATAAAAGCTTAAAGTGGAATGATACTGGGCAACAATTGAAAACTATTTAAATTGTTGGATGCCTTAAACAATGACCGATAAACAATTTGTTCAACAATTTGCAATAATAAAAAAATGACCTTCCTACAATAAAAATTCAAATTTTGTCAATTTTCTCCAAAATTTACAGTGCTCGAACATATTTTCTTGGCATATTCCGATCCCTCTCGTCGAGATCTGTTCAACGTTGTATGCCACTTATTGGGGAAACTCTTGGTTTTGAAATTAAATCGGATTTCAAGTAAGGAGACAGCCATTGCCATTTGAAAAGCACGGTAACTTTCCAGCCAATTTTCTCAAAAAATTACAGCGCTCCTTAGGTCAATTTAGGCTTTAACTGAATCCTAAGCGATGAGTTTATGCATTGGCAACAAGCATTTTCCAGGCTTTTCCAGTATCATTCCTCTTTTTCCTTAATATAGAAGTTGGCCTTTTTCCCAACAAAAATCGCCTGCAGTCGCTTTGTTAGACAGGATTATCGCCTTTACAATGAGTTGCTCACGCGACCAGCCACATTGTCGGTGTCGTTATTCAATATGTAGTATTGCTCCCATTTCAACCTTTGCATCTAAATCCTAAACCTTTTTGACGTACACGAGACAGAAACGACATTCGATGAATGAATTTTCCGGCGCTCCTTTGATGCCATTTAAAGACGACAATGATCTTAGTTTATTCAAAAAGCGCTAGCACGTGTAACAGACTTGCGGATATAAGATGGCATAACAGTTACCATGTATTGTATGGTATACCTTGGTACCTTTGACGACAATAACGCTATTGGTCTCAATGTGGACCTCAGAAGGCGTATAGATTGACCAATCGCGAAAGAGTAGCTGTTATGTTGCACAGTTCAGCTCACAAGGCGAATGTTATTTCAAAAATTTGTTGTGATATCTGTATAAGTCTGGGCCCACTCTATGTACTCTGTCTCTGCATGTCCTCCTGGGCAGTTAGGGGTTTCGTCAACTGTTTGCGAGGTATGCTGCCCTTTCTCAGATGTGATTATTTATGATAATTATTATTTTTAAAATATTATAGTGTATGATGAATTTGAGATTAGGCTACAAAGATGTATTGTTATGTGGAATCAGAGATACGTAAATTATTAAAATTATTAATTTATTCATAGTTTATCAATCACAATCACAGAGATGGAATGTCTATTTCTATTCACACAATTAATTTATTTACTAATTTCCCTTGCGTACAATTTGTTTCACAAAGAAAAAATAAGAGTGGAGTGTTTAAAAAATAATGAATAAATAGAATATTTTTCTAATTTACGTGTCTCTGCTAATTTCACATTGCACAATTTACACACAACCAGTTTTTGATCCGAGAAATGCTCAAATTTCTCCCACTGCTGCGAGTCAACAGGCTGGCTGAATTTTCTATTTTCAAACTGCAGTTCAGAGCATATATATAGTTGTGCGATGTGTATATATTAACGAACGAGTCATTAACTTTGTGCATACATATCCTAATGGCCACGCACCCGAATTTGCATAATCATAAAGACTCCAGCAAGCCCACCCCTTGCGTCACCTCCTACAGCTGACAGCAAAGCGCGAACCTCAACTATGCCGCCCGTAAAGCTCATGTAAGGGTTGAATAGCTACGCGCTCGCGGCCCCGAAAACCATGCGCGGCTAATCCACAGTTGCACAATAACCCTGCAGCACGCGGTAGGGTTCGCTGCATTATACTCGCGAGGGTGTTTTTTTTTTATAATCTCCGGCGCAAAATGATTTAAGCGCGCCGATGGCATTAAAAATAAAATAAAGTCCCCTTTTTTGCGTTCGCATAATCATAATTTTGGACCAGTTTTAGTGATAAAAGGGGTAACTATAATGAGGCCATACGGGATTAATGGGTGTAAATACAATTTCGTGATCAGCCTGCACGTGTCACCGAGCGGCGCACGTGAAATTCGCCAGACAAAAGGCGGGCCGCGTCTATATATGAAGCACAAAAAGACACTCGCCCGGTCGGCCGGCGCGTCTGCATGCAAATTCCACCGCCGATGTGCTCTCCAAGTGTTTGGTAAACCATTATACGTACGATTCGTCCAGTCGTGAATGCGCATTCGTATCTAGTGCAGCGTGAAATTTCATTTTTCCGAGACTGCTATCTGGCAGCGTAAATCATCCACGCAGCGACGAGCACACACTATAAATACTCATTTTCTTCTTCTCGCTTCCGTGCATTTGGCGAATTTGGCCGCCGGCTCCATTTAAAAGCGGCATTTTGCTTAATGTGTCTTTTGTTGGCTTGTTTTGTGACATATTCAAATTGACTGAAGAGACCTGATTTGGACCGCTTTGAAATAAAGGGAGGAAATATACACAAAAGAATGCCTCTTGTAAATGCTGCGGCTACACCATAATTTATGCATTTGATCCTATTTGAAAAAGATTGTACACTCACCATGGCGCAGAGCTTCTCTGTGTTTCAATTATTACTGCTTTGGGTGGAGTAAAAATTTTCTATCCGCAACCGCAACCAAACAGCAGCCGCTTCTGCTCCAGATTTCAAAACCACAGCCGCGTCCAAACCGTAACCGAACCACAAAACCGCACAAAAATGGTGTGGTCCTTTATAAAAAAGATAAAAAGTAAGTACCTAAATAATTTTTTTATTTTCTACTTTTTCCAATCAACCGGGCAGTATTTAGGGTCGTAGGGGGGCGATAAAAAACTTTGCCAGTGCGGGCTCGCTGGCACACTTCCTGAAACAACTCCTGGAGGCAGGAGTTCAACCGAGAAAAATTCTTATCGTGCACACTCGATACTAACGTAACCTAAAAAGCATAGAGATATTACATGCCACTCAAAATTAGAATAGGATTGAAAAACAATTTTATTCTAATTTTCCTTTCTTTGTAGGATATACTGTATTCTAATTTTCGCTTAGATCTGAAGTGTGGTATTTATCAACTAACAACCCTAACTTTTAGCTGGTAACTGCTTTTAAATTAATAGCTATAATCTATTCCTAATTTAAATATTTCCAACAGCGATTGAATTTCATCAATTTAAATTTTTGATTTACATTTCTGGTGTTGAGGTGGCCGAGATATTACAACCTTACACTCATTATTTTAATCACGTCTGTCTGTGGTGTTTCTAATATAAATATTTTTTAATCAAACTAAATTATTTAGTGCAATAAACATGCCATATTCTAATTTTAATATGGTGCAAGAAAAACAACAACATTGAAATGATATAGTGCGCAGGCCTTCCAGCAAGATTTTATGAAATGTTTGAACTGCATATATATATAGATGACATTGTTTTCTTTATAATTTGGGTGGGTAAATTCTCATTCAAATTTACCAAAAATATATAGAACTTTCTGTGTTTTAATTTTTAATGGCTGTAAAAAGTAAAAATCGGCATTACGAATTTTTTTTAAATCCTTTCATATATCAATAAATGAGCTAGACAAAATAACTTGATAACCGAACAAATTTGTAAACCTATTTTACGGATTTTTTAAACATTATAGAAAAATCCTGAATGCTATGAAAGAAACTGATTTGTTTATGGAAGAAAAATACAAAGCATTCCTTTGTTACCTGCTATATCATAGTTTTGGCACCAGCTAGCCCTATATTCCGGTGAAAATTTTAAAAATATTTTATAGATTACACAGTAAAAATACGCAGCATACGGTATCGGATTTAAAGCAGGTTACTTGAGGCACTTGAGGCAAGCTCCAAAGACCAAATGTAAAAATTCTAAGCCACCCCTTTGTTAAAACTACGCACATCTCACAGGTGGTAGGGAACCTTTTTGTTCCGTGAGCTAAAATTTCCCAATGTTTGAAAAATGCGACCACTCGAGGTTGTTTTCATGTTGAATATAATTAAAACCAGGCTTGATCCTCGTTGTCAAAAAAGAAATTCGTCGTTTTTATTCCTCGACCAGAAAAAAATCCCCTATCAGTGCGTAAAATATTCTTCCGAACATCACAAAGCATAGGTGGCATGGGTTACTAATAACGTTTTCTGAGCATTCCATTGCCGCACTGCCTCCAAAACTACCCTCTTCCACAAATTTGTTTCTTGCTTCAAAATCTCCACATTCTTCCAATCTAACGTCCTTTATCCTGTGCATGCCGCGCTATTAGCCTATATGACTTGAGATGGAACCTGGAACCCTGTGGAGTGGAACTGGCAATGTATCGGTCATTTGTCCCATTGTACCTGAATTTCGGATCCTCTAGAAATATTTCCATTGTAGCAATATTGCTGTTTTCTTTGATAGTGCCCGCTCATTTTTAAAGCCAGTTGTGTATTTTTAAATGAGATAGGTGTGCTGTATTTGTATTTTAAAAACCCAGTATGATTTTGTTTCGCATACAGTAAGCATAAAATACAAAAGATGTATATAGTTATTTAACCATAAAAATGACGCGGAAATTTGTCGAAGAAATAGAATGAAGTTTTTTAAGCAACGAAGGTAAGTTTCTTGACCTCGAGACAGCTAAATCTTTGTTGAGACTTCAATTTTCAAATGGGTTAATTAAATTTTCAGTCACTTTAAATTATTAAGAGTGCAATTCAAGGATCGAAGAGTGCACTTTTGTTACATGCGATGATAAATTCAATTTTAAATTGCGATTTGCCGACGGCACACGTGTTCTACCAGTGCAAAAATTACACTCCTCGCACAGCGTTTAAAGTCCCATAAAAAAGCTTAAGGCTGCACATGCAAATCCAGCCAAGCATGCACATAAATATTCAGAAATGAAAGTGCGGCTGTTCATACACAGACAGTAAAGAACATGCATTAAAAGGCATTATCCGTCATAAATAAAGTGCATGCGCATGATAAATGCAGGAATATCGGTTAGTCTCGCTATGGGCAGCGCGGAGAGATTGTTAACAGGTTTGACTAGCCGCGTGGTCCAGCCAGACACAATGGGGAATGCACGCGGAGTGAGAAAAGGGCTAGAAAAATGGTTATTTAATAAATTGGATGTGCAAAAGTTGCCCCCTTTATGCACGCTGGACTGCCGGGGGCTAGGCCAGACACTATTCTTTTCGCTTTTCACGCCGCAAAATATTCCTCTTGAGCGCTACTATAGAGGAAATGCATGGCAGGGCCTGATCGCGCATTGTGCATTGTCAACAATGCATATACACGACGGAGCCGGCAAGAGTGCTTTACTCGGCATCGAAACTTGACGCAAGTCAAACAAAGGCTTATTTTGTTTTCTTCCTATAACCCCACTCGAGATTTTGTAACGAATTTCCAGCAGCCACTCGAGTCGTCAAAAGGAGACCGCATTGCAATTATTTTCTAATTTGCAAACCGATTGAATCGATTGCGAGAGGTGCTGAGCCGCCCTTTGTCCTTGACTCGCCAGCGAGCAAAGGTGTTTTGTTATTCCGGGCACGCAGCTTCACTCGCTATCTATTTAGTAATTAATTAGCTCGCACGACGCCACACACAGGCGCTCCTCTAATTAAAATCGCCTCAAAGCATAAACCGAACAGTGTGCATCATCTGCGAAGGGCAAGTTCACTGCACAACACACAGAAGCTGCTTTTCTAAGCATCTAAAAGTGAAATGGAAAAATATTAATTAGCTCTCGTCCCCTGAGGATGCGGTTTATTGTTATTGCTTCGAAAAACCACAAAATTGAGACACCGGGATGAAATTTATTTTTGAAATCGGTTGTTCTGATTGGAAGCAGGTGACTCGTTTATTAATGGGTCTGCAACCTTTGCTTTTTTAATATATGTAAGGATGTGCAGGAATAATCAATATTTGCTTAAAATAACTGGTGTAATAGTTAAAAAGAATAATTTTGTTTTTGAAACGTTCCATCTATTTCGCAAAGTGCGATGACTTTACGGTCAAATTTTTCGGGTTTTCACTAGCTTTGTATATATATAGTCTTGTCTAATTTTAATTTAAATGTACGAGTATTTCTGTACCGTAATTTATTATCCTTACGACTTGGATGAGAATAAACAACAATTAATAAGTGATCCATCTCCACATTAAAATGATACTAAAAATCCATCCCAAAGAGTTGATGGGGTGGGAAATAAATATTTATTATTATTTTTGCAATTTTTGAAGTAGAATATACATGCCTACCAAATTCTCTGTGAACAGCAAAACCCTCGGGAAATTCGACATAGGGCGTAGTTTTCCGAAAAAAAATGATGGCGTGGGAAAGCGCGGGAAAATTGTCCCTTTTCATTGACCTTTTTCTTACACATCCTCAAATATTATTTTTGCAAGTTGAGCTTTATGAGAGTATTTACTGTGGTGACATTTGGTCAAGACCAAGACCTTTGCAGATTTAATCTCATTGCCACGTGCGCGCTCCATTTCAGAGAATTTCATCAGGAGCAATTAAAGAGTAAAAGAATAATCGTCAGGTCTAAAAGGAAATAATCATTTTTTGAAAGAGTCATCGTGACCGCCAAAGCACAAAAACCGGTGTTACATAATTGCAAATATCCTCTTGCTCTCGTTTTCAACTGTTAACCTACTTATAAAAAGACGTCACAAAAAGCAGCCTAATAGCCCCAGCGCTTCTCATCTCACTTTCGAAGAGGCTCGTCGCAATTTCGTCTCTCGAAATTACAGCACGAAACATGCACACACTCACACACACACACACACACACTATTTCATTAATGAATGAAGTAAAGTAATCCGCACGCGCATTTGCGGTTTGTGTACCAAAATTCCTCGGAGTCGGCATAATTGTGTTTAATTGAGGCAGTTTTGTGAGCGCAGTGATTGCCCTCGGGCCGAGTTGGTCGCGTTGCCTCCCTCGGGCCCCGGTTAGCCTTGCTCAAATCTCTAACACTGTTTTTATTATATTTGTGTTCTTAAATATACTCGAGGAAGATTACAGCGCGGCGGCAGTTTCTTTCCCAAGTGCGCGCTGACGGCCACGTGCCCGGCGTCTTTTAATAACATGCTGCCGGGTGCTTAATATGCTGCCTGCTCACATTTTATATTATAAAACTCGGCTTTTCAAACCGGCCGTACGAAATTTATATCAAGGAGCTGCCTCTCATTATCGTTTATAAATATATAGATACACTGAGATCGAGAGGATCCTTGTTAAATGGACTTTTCTCTCGGATCCTATATAGATATATGCCTCGTTTTCGTTGTGAAATTTCGGGAAAAACACGCCCCCTGTGCTTCTCGCTCTCGTTTTCTCTCATAATTGGGCATTAATTGTTCATACAACCAACCATAAAGTTAATTGGAGCTTTTAAATGATTGTATTTTTATTACGAAAATGCTGCTTTTATAAACATAATCATGTTTAATCAAACCTGATTAAAAGGAATGGACGCTTTTAATTTCCTATTTATCACTGCAGAGTTATATAGTTCTGTTGTTTCCTCTTAGGAAATATACATAATTATGAAAACAATTATGAAATTATTAATTAAATTATGAAATGGCGTTAATTTATAGCCTTTAAAAAACAAACTATTTGCAAAATATCTGCTCTTGAATTCGCAAGGCTGTGGGAGAAAATACTCAAATGAACTCCGCGATTAGTCGAAAACTAGCAAGCAAAAGGATACCTTTTCCCAGGGTGAAAATTTTTCTGCTGGCTTTCTTAGTGAAATAAACATTGTTAAACACCGAGACGATGCGTATGATTTACTAATTGTAAGGAAGAATGGTCTTTAGTGATATTTGAACATACTAAGCCGTGAATTAATCCTAATCGTCAACGGCCATGACACGCGTGGCAAGCCAAAGATGTATATTTCGGTTCAGACGTCACTTCTTTCAAAGCAGAACCCCTTTGCTTGTGTTGCGAGCTTGTACAATGCCTTGCCCATATCACTGCGTCTTGAGCCCCGATACAAACAATTCTCTACGGCTTTAAAAGATTTGCTTTGTAACCACAAATTTTACTCTTCCCAAGAGTACTTCCTCCTATGTCAAATACTTGTAATATTGATATATGTTAATTTTTCCTTTGTATTTTTTTGTATTGTGATTTGCAATCAGATGGAATATGTTGTGAGAAGATCATCACCTGAATGTATTACCATACTGAAAGTCAAATAAATAATAATATTAATAAATAATAGATATTGTTCCTTCCGTGTATTAAGATGACCCGCATTTCCTGATTTCTTAGTTGCAATTAAATTTCCTGTTTTCGTATTTTTTTTTTTCGATTTTCCGTTTTACAAAGCAGTATGATTATGCCTTATTTTTAAAGGCAATTCTATTTAAAAAAAAATCCTTTAGCTCTTTTTAAACTGTCATCGTAATCATCATCGCCTCTTTTATAGCTCACACAAGTTGGATCAGGGTGAAAAGATAACGAAACGCCAAAAATTCGTTTGTATGGCAAAGGAATTCAATTAGCAGGCATTTTCTTCAATATTTGTAGCTGATACCCAAGCCCTTTCAATCAAAATGAGCCGCGACATGAGTGAACGAGCATGAGCGAGCGTGGCCACATCATTAATTATCCTTTATACACCGGTGGGGTGTCACAAAAGATTTGCTGCAAACGATGGATCAGAGTTGTCACGCGTCTTGAAGGGGGCTCAGATTCGACGCCTCCATCAAAGGCGCCGACTGCACCGCGCGTTAATTACCTCTCAAGAGAAAAACCGCTGATCTTAAACAATCCACGATTTCGTCACACCTAACTTTGTTTACCAACCCCTGAGAAAATCTCTCATACCCTGAAATTCTCTCCACCTGTGTGGCGAGCAAAAAAAAGCACCGAGGAAAATGTATTTTTATCCACGGACCCCCGGAGTTAATAACCCTTGCTGTTTTATTTTTTTGGGTATAAGATTTATGCTCTATAAACATCAATCAGAGCGTCAGAGTCGCTTCATTTTATTTGCACTCGCAGTGGTAGCAATTAAATTTTCGGCTCATATTTTGATAATAAATACCCCCAATTAAAGCGTGCCCGTATTTTGCCCTGAACCTCCCAAGATTTATCGTTTATCATTAAGCCATCTGATGAGTTGAACTGATCTCTTGACTTATTTATTTAAGTGCGCGTACACTGTAATTTATTAAATCAACATGCAATAATTATCAATTTAAATGAAACCTGCGCTCACTACTCGAGATGTGGATGTAAAAAGACCGAGGAGTGCAAATCAAGTTCGAGCAGAAGAAACGCATAATTTGTAAACTTGTCTGCCTCTGACAGAATGAACCCTGGAGATATGTTCTTGCTCTTGTCATCTTGATAATTTAAGTAGCAATTTCGTTGTTGCATTCTCAAAAGAAAGCTCAACGTGCAATCATCGAAAGAAATTGGACTCTGGTTCAATTTTCCTGTATTCTCGTTTACCTGCGAATCGTCTGTTGAATCGTGGGGTTGAAGGGAGTTAAAATGTAGGTCATCAGGAAATTTAAATTATCTCTCATATACTTTGAAATTTTGGGTATCCAATTTCTTGGCGGGCATTTAATTTATTTTGAATAAATAAAACATCGGTGCCATATTTCCTGACGTTTTAACTTATTTTCTAACCCCAAAAGAATCTAAAGTAAAACCCGTTTTACGATTATGTAATTTGGAGCAGCACCTAATTTCTTAACCCAGGAAAGAAGATTGGGTAATAAACCTTCAGCAAAGTGGTTTTGAGAGTGAAACCGGCAGAAAACATCGCGCAAAGGGAGCCGGTCATCAAAGGAGCATCAGCTAAAAGGGGGTTGCGCGATCATTTCGAGTTATCTCTTGGCTCCAAGGTGGTCGCGCAATTATTAATTAGCGATGTTGGCGATTAGTTCCCTGGTGCGTGTATCAGCGGCAATCATCTTCCGGGGAGAGAAGAAGCTCGCTCGGATTTTTCTGAGAAGATAAAACCGCGCGCGCGGCCACGAGAGCTCGCAATCAACACAGCAGCCGAGGCATTTTTACTGCAAAAGAGGCCGCATTCCGGCGCAACGGCGCGACAATTATCCCTCCTGTGTTGGCCTGATTTTATACCTTTGACACTAAATTACAGCAGCAACCCTTGTGCGGTCTCGAGAAAGGGTGGATTGCGTAGTTTAATGATGAGACACAAAATAGTGCTCCCTGCAGCTCGCCCCATGAAATGCCGTTTTTATCACGCGCCAAGCATTCAGAAGTCGTAATTTAACTTGTTTTATTGCCGACAGGAAAGGTACAAGTTTATTATAATAATCTCGACAGAGCTTTTGTGGAACTATTTCTAGTAATTCGTTTCACATTCAAGATAATCCATATTATTTAAAAAATAAAAAAATGTTAAAATTAAAGAAGAAATATTTTTTGACAGTGTCCATTAATTAATATGATTAGGAAGCCGAATCAATTCGACTCAACGAGCCGAAAATCGGCGGAAATATCGGTCAGTATAGCAAGAAAAGCATAACGAACGCTGGTGAGTTAGCCAAAGACGCCGAGAAATATTATCTGCCAGCTCACCACACACTTAACAGACAGAGCAAACAGAAAAATAACTTTTTAGCACCAAAATTTTAAATTTTCAAGATTTAACTCAGCTTAAATGATGCTAAATTAACAACAAATAAATTAAAATATATGCTAACTTTCAAAATAATTGCTGTATACAAAATATTCGGTTTGGTGGCATTTTTGTAGTTTCGGAACACTAGATTAAAACTCTTAAAGTTCTGCGTGAGAAAATATTTTGCTGATCTTGACCAATCAAAATACAAACACAACAACAATTCTTTGAAATCTTAAAAAAAGAAAGAAAAATAAAATGATTTAGAGCAGCAAATTAAAATGACTCATACCGAGCAGCAGTGTTCCTTTCCCCGGTGCCGCTAACACACTCGAATGGACTATATCCGCGTCCACTCCGTATAGAGCTAAGTCCATCCAATTCGCTGGCGTCGGAGCAGTCTTTCTCGGCGGCGCCACGGCTATATTCATGCGATAACCAAAAGCAGGCGTTTGACTTCCCCACCGTCTGTTGGGGATGAAAAATTGGTTTGATTCACGAATTACATACTTTGCTACATTTTAATACCCTTCACACCATTCACTGGCTATTGTTAATTCTAGTTCGATGAAGTTTAAGAAGTGCTGCTTAAAACTATACTTCAACTTACTTATACTTAAACTATACTTAAGGCCTGATGCAAAAGAATTCCGAACCCCAATGAGATGTCATAGGTTTACCTGACGATACGATCAATATTGTTATCGATGTAAAATACACCTATTGGGCGTCCAAAGGGGACAGTGGAGGGAGAGTCAGGCATGAAATCATCCCTCACAGAGAGAAAACGCAAGTTCACTGGATGGGACTCTCCGGCCGAAGAAGGATCGGTACTGGACTGTCAAAATTGACATTCCAGTGCTAACGTCATCGGGTTAGAATAATCTCTAGAGAAATCAATTTATTTTTTACGCTTTTTCATCTTGAATTTATAGAAGTGATATAGAAATATTGCTCCACCAAAGGTGAAGAGGCAAAATTTTTTAACTCAAATCGAATTAAGTTTGTTTAGGAAAAGAGTATTTTGAGATTTATTTTGCACGAAATCAATCGCGTTACAAATAGGCATGGACATAAACTTCCGAAACGCACGGAGGATTAAGCGTTTATTCGATTGCGCACGATTCAGTGTCCTTGACTGAACCGCTGACGAGAATGGGATGGTCGTTTTTCCCGCGGGCTGAATACTCACAAAAAGAGCAGATACAACGCTCGTCGCTCGCTCGCTCGCTCGCCTCTGATGAGCGCGCGGGCTCTTTAATTCACCTCGCTCTCTGCAGAAGAGAAATAATCCACACAACCCCGCGGCCATCACTTATGATAACCAGCACCTTCCTTCATTTCTGTTCTTTTTTCCCGGCGAGAGCAGAAAGGGATCCTTTTGCCATTTGCGCGCCGGGAATTGGCAAGGGGGATTGGGTATCGCAGAGCAGTGTGCCTCGTTACTTTGACCCGATTAAATTGCAACCCATTAATATTACAGACACATTAAGCAGGTTTATTATAATGTTCAGCAGAAGCCAAGATGGAGCAGTAAAATTTGCATAAATTGATAAATTGCCACCTTTTTTGCAGTCGCTCTTTCACCGTCCAAAAGGCCCCTACTGCGCATACGCATTGGTGTTTTTGCCCAAAGCACTTCCAGGATAATCGACAAAAGCTTTCATCACTTGGGACGGAGATATTATTAATCTCCATATTGCAAGAGATTGCATTTTCCCAGTAGTTGGCGTGGATTTGAAACGAAAGTAATAATATACTGTCGTGCGGGAGCCGATCGATTTAGCGATTTATCCACTTAAGGCACTTGGAAGTTTAAAAATAAAATATTAACCGCTTAGAAAATAGGGCTTCAGAAACCCTAAACTAAAATTGATTGATTGTGCACGCATATTTATCTAAATATCAACCTCAAGGGTCAGTTCGTTCGAAAAATAAATCCTTCTCCCGCATTCTCAAGCTGACTGTATTTATCACTTTACTAAAATTACTGCTCAAAGTGTAACAACATATTACTTGCGCGCACACAAACGCGCACAGAGGCAGCAAGCATGCACGCCCGACTCATTACTCTTCTGGTAAGTATAAAACTGGTTGCTCTCTCGGGCAATGATAATAATTCTCTTCCTCGCAGCATGAGCCGGAATCGCATTTTATACAAAACGCTGAGACAAGAGATGTTATTTTGGTCCCTTTTCTGCACGCGCTCCTCTCCGCTGTAGGTCCACTCTGTTTCTGATGGTAATCGGCCCGAAAGTTGTAGAGACAAATATCCACGCGCGGTTGACGATTGGCATCGCCCAAAACTGACCGTTCACTACATTGTACTCCTTTCCGACATGGGAGGTCAACCCAAGACCCACCCGGATAAGAGGGGTTGACTGTGCAATTTTATTTGTTTCGAGGGTGCGATGACCACAAAGTCATCCAGGGATGCACGATGCTATCTTAATATCGACGGGCGCCACACCAAAATATATCTGTGAGGTCGTAGAGATAATATCGTCGAGGATAAAACCTCTCATGTCATTCGAATGATCGGAAATTTTCCGGTTCTCTGCAGCACTATGATGAATTTATTTTTACAAAGTAAAATAGTCACCGGAAAGCACCTTAGCGGTTCAATACAAAGCTCGTCTTGCGTTATTGCTTGGGAACATACACACGGGAATACATATGAATCGTTTGAAAGAGATGTGCGGCAAGAGATTGATTTTTCACCTACTATTATATTATTTTGACTTCAGGGGGTGATATGTTTTGAGTGCAAAATAAAATTTTCGTTTACCATGTGAGCTCATAGCCCACGACAAGTGCTGTGCAGAGGTTCTAAAAAAATTAAACTTCTTCTTATCACATTGGGTTGTTTTGTCATCTGCTCTAAAGAATATTAAAGTTCGGAATTATACTCAAGAAAAAGTTAGAAAATTGCACATGGGAGAATAAGCCATCGTAAGATTAAATTTAATTTAAAAAAATCATTTCCTAATTTTTTATTAAATAATATGAAAACATATTTCAGGAACCAGGAATCCTTGCGAAAACGGCTGCCTGCAAAACCATTTAAAATCGACTATTTTACTGAAAAAATATCTCGTACATACGAGGAAATAAACATAAAAAAGTATTTAGCCTTTCAGACGTAGAATTTAATTTTACTTCTTTTGAAATGAAGCACCGGATGAGAATTCAATAGAGACGGTATTCAAATTCAAACTTTATTTATTTTATGGCATAGTCATACATGATGTAACTCTTCTCCAAAATGGAAGCTAGAAGAAGAAGAACTCTTTATACCTATGACTCTAGGCGAAGCAAAATTGGCAAAGCAAAAGGGTTTTGATTCGATATTTGACTAGTTTGTGTTGGCACATACAGTTCTGGCTTCGCACGAGTGTTGTATTCATGCACACTTTGGGTCCGCCGGAAGTATGCTGGATACTTTTTAACAAATTTGCATGCCTCATACAAATAAATCGAAAATACCGCGAGCAAGGCGAACTTCTCAAACAGCGGCTTTGCCGAACATAGCGGGGTCGGCGCCGGACAGTACCCTTTCACCCTCCAGTGCCCTGCGCTGACTAGCCTTTTCTGTGCAACGAAAACAGATTGAAGAGCGTCATTATCACCTGCCCAAATCAAGATACCGTACGACATTATAGGCATAGTACACGTTGAGCAAGTTTTTAGAATCAACTACTTCTTTCAAGTTATTAACCATAGTTACAGCTGAATGAAGCAATATATTTGATGCATTGCACGTAGTTATTATTAGAATTCGATTTCAAGGCTGGACGAAGAATATTTACAACCAGCTCGTCACCTGTCAATATCAAATGAAAGGCGCTCATATGTGCCAGCGTAAAGAGAGCAACTAAGCCTGGTTCCGAACGGTTTTAGGATCTTTTCACTACGAAAGAATATGTCCCCCTATGAAAGTATTGAATACGGCACATTCTATGAAAACCCAAGCTGATCTCATTGATCGCGTGGGGCATCGCCAGTAAGATCATTCAATTGCTGTACTATTATTATTGTGTGGTCTTGAGCTAGAGCAGAGTTGCAGCACAGGCGATGGTAAATACATAAGCAGCGTTCCACGGGTAGTGTTTGCGTGCACACGTGTGGCTATATGCTATTTATAGATTACTGGGCGTTTTCTTGTGCCAGCTAAAAATTTTTGACCAGTCATCCTATTCTGCACGATGACCTATGCGCCGAAATAGATTTTAAAGGGAGATAAGCGAAACATCCCCTGCCGACTAGAGGGACAATAAAACACCAATAACTGGATGGCCACGCTGTGAAAAGTAACACAAAGAGTGATGGTCCCGTATTTCTTCAAATGAGATAAAATTTGTTTTTCACGTTTTGGTTGAGCATTTTGTGGTCTAGCTTTACAAATAGTCGCACCGCCTTTCATTTTTTTCCGTATATAGATTGGAATTTTTATTCAAAAGTAGGAAAAGAATTTAATGGTCATTTTTCTTATTACTTTCTGTTGCCTCTGCAAGTTGCGAGGGAATCACCGCCCGATTTGATAAATGAATTCTATATTTTTCACCATGAGATGTTCCAAGCAGAAAATTGATTGGTGCACGAATTTCATGTGCTCTCATTTTTATTGGTATTGAAAAAATAAATTAAAAACAGTGCATACATGTAAATTTTCTCAATCATATTCGACACTTATTTAAATATTTAAAAGTTATATTTTCAGCCAATGAGGCCAATTATTTGTAAATTAAAAACGATAAATAAAGGAAAATTGTCCAAGCAGATGAATAATAGACGAGCAACTTTTTTAATAGGACTGTAAGGTCATCCTCATTGGCCCGGAGCTCAATACTGATGTCGGTTGTAAATTTGTAATAAATACGAGGGAGAAAATTCTGCGAAATTCATTTTACGACTGGATCTGAGGCACAACAAGCTGAGGATTGAGCCGCAAGCTTTAACCTGCTTGTACAAGCACCTCGCGGCTTCAGCCTGCTTTTCAATAATTGAAAGAAAATGAAACTATTAATTATATTGTTATACTCACAATTCAGCAATGATTGTTTGTCAGTCGTTTCCAGCAATATACAATCGCTGATCCAGATTTCTCTGCAAATAAAACTAAGTAAGCGTGCTATGATTTTTTTATCTATTAGGACTGGTATTCAATTTCCTCAAAATTTTCCACCCTGCGAGTAGATCCATTTTGTTAATTCCAATTTAATTTTTAAAAATTAAATTTTCCTCATCTCATTGGCTGCTATGGACAAAAGCAAGCATAAATTCTTCTTCACGCATTTATACTTTATTCCAGACGCTGTTTTAGTTGTAAAAACGAAGAAAGATTATGTTATTTTTACCTTGTATATATATAGACTCGCGGCTTTGAACCTCAGGGCAAGATACCTTAATGCTTTTCCTGTAAATTTCACTAAAAAAGACACTTGGCTGCGCGCATTTAAGAAAGGATCTCCATTATCAACTCGGCAGCACTTAATATTTCTCTTAATCCTCTCAGCGGCTTGTGTTCTTTCCAACAAGTTAATTAAAAGTCCATTTCGCGAGCCGGCCCTGGCGAAGCGCGTTCTTGAAATTAAGCTCTCCGCTGATTGAGTCATATATCAATATTTGCACCATAAAAACGAGACATTATTGCCGCCGCGCGGCGGAACAAAAGTAAAAATAAGAAGGCGGCATGGTGCCGGAGAAAGGATTAAATCATCTCTCTTTTCGTTATCTTTTATTTCGCTTCTTTGCCACTCCTACGATTTCACAAATAATATGCCACTGGAGCGTAAATAATTAATTTGATGTGAGTGCCGCTCCCGGAACGGCCTCTTTTGATTTTATTTTGCTGGAACACGATGCCCTCGAGTTACATCAATTTTTTTCTTTGTTTTCGAGCAGCACATTAAATAAAATAGAACATCTACAAATTCATGGTTGGTTAAATTCAGCAGCGTATCTCATTTCGCCAAAGGGGTGACCGTATCCTATGATTTCTGTCTGTCTGCAGATGTTGTGTTTTGTCTGGAAATTGTAGAAATCGCCTCAAATTGGGCTCGAGCACAACTTCATCATCATCGCAAAACCCATTAAGTGGCCGGCGCTACACTAAAGTGCTATCTGTGCATTTATATCTTTAAATTAGATAACCGTGTAGGAAGGTTGGCTATTTTTGAGTGGGTATTTATATATTATATTTCCAAGGAACATTTCTGCATGAAATGTGAACACCCTAAAAATGGGGTAAATAGAAGGAGTAAAACAACAGGTTTGCGTCCCAAAGGAGGGTCTATTAAGGGTAGGGGTTTTGGAGAGGATCTAGTAGGGGTTCAATTTAATTGCTTTCATATTCGCTCTAATTGGCAACTTGCAATAAATATCAAGGTGACTAAGATATCAAGAAATATCTTTGGCAATCTACAGTTTACAATAATTTTAAAATTTAAAAATAATTTAAAATATATATTTACATATTCTAATTTAATATTAAAAATTTTTCACGGGCAATGGATAGATTTTTCTTGATATTTTGCTGCCCTTCTGAATTGGTAAGCTTTGAGAGAATTTTAATTAAAAATATTTTAATATCACAACAGAGTGCACGCAGTGTGCCTGATTGTTAAAAATTGAAAATTGAGCGTACAGGGCTTGAGCGACGAGCGATCACTGCCTCACCGTATTTTGTGCTTAAAATCGCATCTTTTTGTTTCCTGAAATTCATCGGAGTGAATTGAACATATTATGCAGCAGTGCACCCCCGACGCAGTTCAGGTTGCACCAAGTTATGAATTTATTTTGCACTCTCTAAATCCCTAGCCCATGTTTAAAACGCGTGGTTTTAATTGAATTTGAGAGAAAGTAATAAAATTCTTACGCACCTATCAATATTTTTTATTATATAAATCTAACGCTTCAAATTTTTATTTTGTTTTCAATTAAAAAGCAATATAATATAAAATGCCAAAATAATTGGTTTTGAATTTTATTAGGTCAATAGGCAATCAATTTTGCCGAAATCAAGCATCTGCGCTGTTAAAAAAACCTCATAGATACACAAGAATTCCTTGACATTTTGTTGCATTTAAAATTATTTTATGCGTAAGTCAGGCAATGGTACAATATGCGCATTGATTGCTCTAGCGACGCTCACGTGTGATCATAAGGAACACCCCAAAAAATTTACATGGAATTAAATTGCGTGGTGGCTGCACTTCCCGCTCAATGCTCTCTCCCCTTGCAGGTCTATTTTAAGCGCTTCTCTTTGCGTAAAAAGGAGCCCTGCACACACACTGTTGCCGCACTAGCTCCTTACATGACGACTCATGCAAAATCGTTCCCTGACAAATCGTTACGTGGAAAATTGGTACTTTTTGATGATTCCACTTTTTCACTGCCACAATTTTCTAATAAGAGTTAAATCCCTTTTTAGAAATCAAATTTTAAAATTATTGTAAACTGTAGATTGCCAAAGGTATATTTCTTGATATCTTGGTCACCTTGATATTTTTGCCAATTAGAGCGAACATGCTGAAAGCAATTAAATTGAACCCCGACTAGATCCTCTCCAAACCCCCTACCCTTAATAGACCCTCCCTTGGGACGCAACCCTGATGCTTTACTCCTCCTAGTTCCCCCATTTTTAGGGTGTTTATATTTCATGCAGAACAGTTACTCTGACGAAAAGATGTCATTTTTGCACCTTGAGAATGTTATATTCTTTTTTTCTGTGATGACTTACCTGTTCGGATCATCAAATTATGTGTGAGTATCCTTGACGCAATTTGAAAATCGATTTTTGAAATCGAGTGACAGTCAAAATTTCCGAGCGTCACTTTTTCCATCAATGTTAACACCCTAAAAATGTGGGAAATAAGAGGAGTAAAGCATCAGGGTTTCGTCCCAAGGGAGGGTCTATTAAGGGTTTTGGGGAGGATCTATAGTGGGGTATTATTTTAATTGCTTACATATTCGCCCTAATTTGCAACTTGCAAGTGGCCAATAAATATCAAAAATCCTGTTTTTATCGTAAATTAACAATAAAAATGAAACAAAGCGGATATTTCACTGATAAGCGTTTTGAAATATTAATAAAATATTACGGTCGCTTAGAAACCGAATATTCCGATTCCGATAGACTTTTATTTTGTCAAGCCGAATATTTGCAAAGGATTGGTCTGAAAAACATAATCACAGACGAAAAATTTGTGGCACAAGACCAGCTGTTTGAATTTCAGAGATGAAATTTTAAAATTATTGTAAACTGTAGATTGCCAAAGGTATATTTCTTGATACCTTGGTCACCTTGATATTTATTGCCAATTAGAGCGAACATGCTGAAAGCAATTAAATTGAACCCCGACTAGATCCTCTCCAAACCCCCTTCCCTTAATAGACCCTCCCTTGGGACGCAACCCTGATGCTTTACTCCTCCTAGTTCCCCCATTTTTCAAATACTCAAATATTTCACAAATACTCTCATCATTTGGCTTGATTGAACTTGGAAGCGCGACGACAACCGTCTCGGAATAATTCGCCTGTTTCTCACCTACAGCTTATTCACACACATGCATTTATTCTTTTCTTCGAGTATGCCGCCTTCATTAGGAACATCTCTACATTTTGCAAAATCCCCAGAGCATTTTTGAGCTCTGGAAAAAGGTCACAACACGACACTAGTTAGGACTTTTTAGCCCCTCCCAAAGTAATTGCTAGACATGGCGGATCACTTGGCGGGGGTAAACACGATTTTAGCCGCCTTATATTTTGACCGAATACAATAAAAGGGTGGATCCGTGTTTACAGTCTGGGCTCACTTCGGCTATGTCCTCCTGGACAAAGTCTTAGAAACTTGTTTTCCAGAAGTGTCGCCCTTTCTCACATGCTTTTTTCCTATTTGTAAACTGACCTGTGATAACATGAATGAACTTTGACAAATTGTGAGAATAAACAGCTAAACAAACAAACAAATGCTGCACAAAACCGAGTAATACGCGCCATGTTTTGTAATTCTTTTGGAGGTCGCTACATACAAAGCCCAGGTTTCATGTGACAATTTTCGAGAGGTACAAACTATATAATGATGTAGTAATCCTTGTACATGAAACTCTCAACAAAACATTATACTGTAGGGATACCTGCCATACATACAACAGTGACTATTTACAACTTACTATTTACAATATGGAGAGTAAAGCTTTATACTCTCCTTACACACTCGCAGCCAACAGCTCATTCATGAAATTCATAATATAGGAAATACTGCGCTTAATCATTAAAACAGATAAAACAGATAATTTTGATGTAAGTCACCCGTTAAAATGATCCACTGTTATAAGCGGGAATTAATTATTTTGCACGCATATAATAATATTCCTTTGCCGACCTTTCCAAGAAAATCACGAGGCTAGTTGTCCCGTTTAAGGAAAATGATTCCGCTTTGATTATAAATTTTTAATTAAATATTATATGTACACACTTATTGGTGCGGGCCCATAGATTTACCTGCAGATACGAACAAATAATAAAATGACTAAACAATATTCTTTAATTAGGTTAAGGCTTTTCCACTTATGATCTAATAACAGCGATGATCCCCCAAGATGAGCCTCATTCCTTTCCGCCCAGTAAAAAGCACTTCCAACAACGGCAGCTCTCCTAGCTCCATAAATGCAGCGTTTTAAATAATCACAGACTCGGCAAGCTGACTATTAACAAAATTCACTTTGAGCCCATCAAGGGATACATCTGTGCGCGTGGATATTTATTAAATGATAATTCCCCGATCGCTTTGCTGGCCTCTGCCTCCCTTCGGATGCGAGCCGGAAAATTAATAAAGCGCGCCGCGCGTCTGACCCAAACCTGGTGCCCTAAAATTTCGTCTGCTGCATCACAAGAATGATTATTATGTGTTTAACACACTGGCTGCGCGTCTTTCTCTCATTATGGATAGGATATTAAGAAAAGATTTCAATTGAGATGCGTGCCTTCATCAAAAGTGAAGAGTCATTATGCGCGCGAGTCCGATGATAAATAATTCAGTGGATATTACAAAGTGTAAGGTTTGTTTCTCTTCTCTCGCGCTATTTCAAATAAACAAGACAGAAAACACGTTAAGTTTCATGAATTTCCCGCGTTTAACGATACGTGCCACGCCTCCTTTTTAATTTTCCGGAAGAACCACGAAATTCCCAAAAGGTATCAGTAAAATCATCGAATTTAATCATTCTTTACGTTCGTGCTGCGGAAAAAGGTCTGATCTCCAACTTGCCACGTAGAAAGAGTCCATCAGACAAGTTGGAGATTGGACTTTACCCGGCACGGACGTATATATCACGCATTCTTACTCTAATTCTAAGGTGAGCCACACCCCTATTTCAAAATTCCCGCGAATTATTCCCTCCCTCACTGACAATGAGTATACAGGGAACGAGTTTCTTGTTTCAAATTAAAAAAATCAGGTATTTTTCCCTTGGCTAACATTTGAAAATCAACAAGACGATCGAACACGAGTGTCAGAACCTTATGGAATTGAGTGCTCGTCTCCGACGCAAGTGCCCATCGTTTGTTTTGGGTCTATTCAAGCCTTTTGTAGCGAGCCATCGCTTTTATTGAGCGTACACGATAAAAAATATGCGCAACGAGCTTTTGATAACAAATGCCTCATTTATTATTGGCTTAATGAGCCGCCCTTTGGGTCCATTGTGCGCACTTGAAGAGCAGACGCGCGTCTATTGATTCGCCGCCGCGCAGACAACGCTGCGAGATTACATGCTCGCTCACAAAGGATATGAGTGTTAAATGGTGGTAATTTCGGTTTGGATTCATAGGAAGCCTGTCGATATAGCATAACGAGCGAGACGCGATAAATAGACGCTTGCCCATTAATATTTTGACAAGTAACGACCAGGCGGATCAAATAGAAAAACCCACTCAACATCAGCAGAGTGGAATTTCTATATAGAAATGGATAATAAATAAGTGTAAGCATATGAAAAAGTAATCGATTTTTTATTAAAACAGTTGGGGTATCTTTAATATTATCGATTTTTCGACATCACTTCGCTTTTAAACGTTCGAAATTTTATTTATTTATATTTTGCCAAGTGCACTACAGTGAAATAGCCCGTTTCTTTCCACCATAAACTACCAATAATCGATTTGCATGAATGAACCTTATAAGAATAACAACTGAATTTATTGTAATATAGCAATTTTTGACATCATACAATACGGTCATATACCCGAGCGACCTTTGGGAGATCGCTTAAGTCGTGGGAATTTCGAAATGGAGACGTGGTTACCAGGAAAATTAATAAAAGAAATCGTGTCATGCGTCATAGAGCGCGGGGGAATCGTATAAAATCGACTTTCGAGACAGTTCAAACTCATGATTTTTGCACATCTCTATAGGAATTTCAAATAACCTATAGATATAACGTGCAGCGACAAAACGCCAATAAATTCTGTCTGCATGCTGGACCCCTATTTCACGGCATAATTTGACGCAAATAATTTTCTATCTCTCTCCCTTATCTAACGCGATAAATAATTCGCAACGGATGGCCACGTGTATGCACGTCCAGCCAGCAGACAATATCTTTTCGGCCGGGGTAAATTACACGTTATACAATAAAAGGCTGGGCATATGTATAAAAATGGTAAAAAATAGCTTTGCATAATGAGGTGGGTTGTTGCGTCGGCTGCTCTTTTCATTTGAAGCTCTAATCACGCTGGCCATATTTATGACGCCTTGTTAGCACCCTAGACCCTTTTTATGTGTTGTGTTTGTTGCGCGCGAAGAAGGAATACAAGCGAGCAGCAAACGAGCGGCGATATTTATGAATTCACTTGGCCCCCGGTGGTCTATGATTTCACACCTTTGCGCCCACCTCCAATAAATATTGCGGCGCGCACGGTCGGGAAGCCAATCAACGCCGAATGAATTTCGTCGCATAAATCACCGGCGATAATCACTCGCGCGGAGGTGCTGGTAAATACATCTTATTAAACTCAATTGTTTTTCGGTTGCCAGACCGCTCGCCACGAAATAAATCTCTCCCGCACGGCACCCGCGATATTAGATGTTTTGAATATGAAATTTACTGCCCTTGATACCGCGCGCTGCTTCTGGTCGGTGGGCCGCCCTCCTTGGGATTTATGAACACACGCGCTTGTCGGCTTTTGTTAGGATAGCTAAATTATTAGGTTTCCGAGTTTCGTGAGCAATTTTTTAAATTGCCAACTTGAATTCACGGTCAGCTGCAGAAAACGTTTCATTTCGCTTCGAAATGTTTTTCGGTGGAAAGTGAAAGACGCACAATAATTTGCGTTGATAACTATATGTATTACTTAGTCAATTAAGTTGAACCATATGGATAAAATCGAAATATTTGTTTAAAAATATTAAAGGTAGACAATTTTTAATAACCCTATGCTATTTTATCAGGAATAAAATAATTATATTTTCTTGAGCCGCTGCTCCCTGGCGATTCCAGCAGACGACTATACCAAACAGTTTCTGCGCTGCCGTCGCCTTGTCCTCCTTACTTCGGACCGCATGATACGCATTTTTTGTAGTTGAAACCAACGCTTCTACCACTGGAATAGGAGGATTAATAATGAAACTTACTTTCAGTATACATCGTCAGATGTAAATACTGGGCCATGAATTTTAGGTGTTTGAAGTTTTAAAAGGTTAACACAACACTCCGCCGACGATTTTCGCGAGAGGATTAAGGGTAATAATTGTCAATTTTACCGACTTTATTTGCCCATCCTGAATTTTACATATGTTGTTAGAGGTGTTTCATAGGGTGAAACCTGAAATTCTGAGCACAAAATTCGGGGGCTCTTGTTGGGAAATCGCGATTTTCGAAAATGTAAAATTTTAGATAGTAAATCCGAAATATCAAGGTATGTTCGGTCAAGATTAGAATTTTCATGTGGTCTTTTCAATTCCAGACGTAACTTTTTAAGTATAACAAGTTTGCTGTTGGTAAAAAAATTGTAGGTCAAAGGTCAAGGTCACAAATTCGCATGCAAAATGTTCAATTAAAAATATCGCAAAATATCGGGTTCTAACCATCAGAATTGTAAAAACCAACCACCGTTGGACTCGTCTCGACTTACCCTGATCAGCTGAAAGATTTAGGGGTGTTTTACCCCCCACCTCTAAGACGCTATACTTTAACCCCCTCGAGAAAAGTAAAAATGTTTAGCGTCTTAGGGGTTGAGAATTTTATCGCGCCCAATGTTATCCGTTCGCGGTGCTTTGGATCCCGGGTTTCGGCATTCGTATTAGCACAGTGCCCTTCCCGGTCCCCGGATGGATAAAAAGAGAAAAATATTGTTGATTTTATTTATACCTTGACTCTCCGCTCGCTGTCGACTGCAGCCCTCTTATATTTCATGGAAAAAATCATACTCATACAGAATAAATGAAGTGAATATGACTGTCAGTGACACGGGGGAGCGATCAAGTGACGCGGGAGTAGGATCATTCCTTTTAAAATGTCAATGATAAAGGTACGCAGATTTTCGGTATATTATATGCCAGTGAATGCACAAAACTATTGATGGCGGTTCCAAACGGTTCAATTTCCCTCTTGCAACGACATTGCATTTTCAGCAGATTAATTAATAAAATATTTACTGGACATTTTAAGGGAAACAAACAATTAACCTATTTCACTTTACTAACTCGCTGGCATGGGCGAAAATATTTTTTTTTGCTCTTTTTATCCCTGTCCTCTCGGACCGGGAAGGGCGCGCACTGCACTAGCACGAATGCTGAAACCCGGGTCCCAATAACACCGCGAACGGATAACATGGGCGCACCAGGCCGCACAGGGACCCAGCCCACTCAAGGGCCACTTGCCTCCGCACCGAGGACTGCATTGAAACGCTAGACATTCGTCCCGTGAAGCCAAATCACGCATGCTGGAAAGGTGCAAACCAGCAAGTAGCGAGTCGGCGCCGCTGCGCCTCCCAGCCCGTTGAGCAAATTGAGCATTTCGAGTCACTAAACTAACCACTTTTTTCCATCTCTGACATTAGGTAGCCAGTAGTAGATCTCCGAACTGCTCAAATACCTCCCATTAACTTTGACACTCCTGAGAGTGCCTTAACAATGCGAGCCAACGGGCTGGTTTTCCTTTAGCACAAATCTCAACAACAACAACAACATTATCAAAAAATGATTGGAATTTCGACTCACACGTAACATGACGTAAATAACTATCTAAACGCGCTTTGCTTCTAGACGAGGAAATATATTTTAGAATAGAAAAATCTCGAAAAGAAACATAATAACAATTAAGGGGATCAAAAGGGTCATTCAGAAGTGTCATTAGCTACCTCAGGGATTGTAATTATGAATATGGACATTATTATTACATTATACATCTATACATCCTTATTGAACTATTAAAATTTATATATTTTTAAAATAAATCAACTCATTATACATAACCTGTGTTTTCAATCACGATTTTATTCGTATAGGGAAGGAATATGTGTGGAGGAGGAACATAGAGATGCTTTAAATGTGTGTAAAAAAGTCAATCAACTTATATTTGACAAGTGCCATGAAATTGATAATTTTCTTTGTTCTTAAAACTTTCCTGAATATTTTTTATTAATTAATTTGCCTGTTGCATTTTACTATTGTGTGATCTAATACAGCTTTTAATTTTTCCATGTGTATATATAGGGCCGCAGGTGCAGTCGAGACCCGGAGGTAGTGCACAGCCATTGGGCATGTATAAAACGATGATTTTTTTACAGAGGAATACCCAAATTTTTTCTTATATTTAAATAATGATTCAATTGGGTTTAAAATTGCATTATTTTCATAATAGTTTCATGGGCTGCACGAATTGATAGCACATTAGAAATAAACCACCACGATGACGTGACTGTGTCAAATAACACAGAACACATTCGAAACTTCCCTTCTATTGTTGTGAGAATTCCATTTTCATCCTTTCTCCCAAAAATGTCAATTCGTGCCAGGCAAAAGACATAATAATTCATTCCCCCTTATCCTATAGCTGAGTCGGTGGCGACCGCTTTTAATTCCTACCTCTCTAATAATTCGAATAGTCCATTTGAAACCCTAATATCACTGTTTTAGTCTCATTCCCCAAAATGTTACCTAACCGCTGGTGTGGTGCAAGGTTCCAATTCGGCAGCTACACAGGATTTTTTTACTATACCTGATGAAATCAGACGGCGACAGTGGGAAATCAAACAGGAAGTGAATGTTCATTCAAAACAAACTAACAAATAAATATTTTTGCGATGACCTTAAAAGTTAGATTACTCGCATTTATTGCCGGCGGCACGGAATAAATCTTCTTGAATCGCCAATAAATTGGAGACCATATTGCAACATGCCGACAGAGTAAAATAAAACTCCATTTGGCAAGCGCTAGAATAAGCACGGGTACACAAAACTAATATTTAAATTATCTTCCATCTAACCAGAGGCGTGCATGCTCACACAATAAGCGGCACAGTCAGCATTCATCATTAAAAAGCGTATGGAATTATTCATACTCAAAGGTGCCAATTTATATATTTATTTCCATTCCTAGCCCGGCGAGAGGAGTGCGCGTGCAAACAATAAATAGAGAGAATTACTTTTCAATAACATGCCCTGGAGAATCGAACAAACAAAACAACGCGCTCCTCAACTCTCTGACAATGCTAACCCTTTACAATGTTGGCCTCTCGATTTATAACAAAGAGAGTTTCGTTTTCAGCACTGCGCCTCGGCTGTGGCGTGCTAGAAATTAAAAGTGTAAATAATTACTTTACTGAGGATATGGCAAATAAACTGGTGGTTTGATTTATGACTGCGAAACTGGCTCCTTTGCACAGCGGCAAGGCCTTCTGAATTAATTAATTTGGTCCATGCAACCGTTGAAACACTTACGAGGCGGTCGAAAACTTTGTGATGCTATTTATTTATTTCTTAATGAAATGCAAACCGTTAATTTATGGTAAAAAAATTTTTGGAAAAAAACTAGTAGTTAAAAAATTAAAATCTTCCGCGCGTATATAAAAAAACCATTATTATATAATAGGACTAAAAAAAATTGTGTTCTATTACGAAACGTAGAGTTGAGTAAAAGTCGATGCCACAATACCCAGCGTAATTTTACACAACCATCAGTGTGTATGGCGCAAAACTGTATTTTGTAAAATTACACATTTTGACTGCGTAAAAGAACACGCATTTATTGTGTAAAATAGTTCGAATTTATTGTGTAAAATCACACGCTTTTAGTGTGTTTTTGAAGAGTGACTCGAAATGCTCATATAATTCAACAGGCAGGGAGACGCACACACCGGGGCGTCTCGCCACTTGCTGATTTTTGACCGCCGTTTTCGACAACCACCGTTGGTAGGTGGTTGTATACTCTTGCAACAGCAAACATGTTCAAGGTCATCGGTTTTATGTACAGATCATTTTCATTCAATGAGGGCCTTTCTCGTGTGCTGGAATGCGCCTCCGGAACTTCCGAGTATATTTGCGGAATTTTCCTGGATATATTTTGACGAATTTGGCACACTCCAAGACAAAGGCAGAAAATGGGTAAAATGTCGAATTTCTGTTACAGGGGGCGGCAAGATTCATATTCCACCCCATTCCACCCCATTCCACCAGTATCGCCTTTTTCCAGCCATGGCGCGTAGCACCCTTTTCTTGCGCAGTTGCTATACTTCTTGCAGAGTAAATGGGATCTTCTTGCATTCCATAAAGTGGTAGAAACTCACATGTTCATCACAGACACATTTGCAATCGAGATCGGGCGTAAATATGCGTCTCCTTCCTCGCTCTTGTCCTGTGCCACATACTTCTTTTTATACAATCACAGCTTATATCACTTTCTTATACACTTTCCCTTACAGCGGGAACTCGTAAAATTTGACAATATTTATATATTTAATTTAAAATTCTGGTTTAACTATTTAGTATTGATTGGTTTTTTTAAATAAATTTAAAATCATCCTTATCCTGTTATCCAATCCAATTTATTTGTTTGCAAGAGGCCATTATTTTTATCCAGTCTGGTTTCCTCAAATTAGATGGCTTAATTTATATTTCGGCCACTGATTGCAGGGGTGCAACCCTTGTTATTAGAGAGGCCTAATAAGAAGCCCCATAAAAGTGACCTATAACCCTAAACCGCAGCCTCATCAGCGTGAGCAGCCTTTATTTGCCGCAAAGCCCGGGCACCACGCCCAATCGGTCGCACGAGAGCCTTTAGCTCGCGCGTCTATCATCTCGCCGATCTGATCTGATTATTCGTCCGTCCTACTGGATTGTGCGTCCGCCACAGCGCTAATCAGGCGTCTGCTGCGCGCTGCTACCAGGCCAATTGTCTAATGAGGCGGCGGCGCGGGCTCAAATATAGACCTTCAACTGATCTGCTTTTTTGCTTTCATTAGAGCAGCAGTGCGGATGTAACCACAATCCTCTGTCTTGTTTGATTGGGTCCCTTGATTTGTTACCACCACCTATAGAAAATATTCACGGTGCATGATATGGGATTAGGGACAACTAATTCTTCTGGATGGTCGAAATAAAATAACAAATTATTTCCCACAAGCTGAATTCTTCAATACCACACGTGCCATCCGTGATTTATTTCCATTTATAAAAGATGAGGGAATGAGAAAACGATTGGGCACTCTCTCGAGCACATAAATTTGTTCTATCCCCATGGAGAGTCACTTTAAATCGCATTAACCGCGACCGGCGGCGCTATAGCTAAAAATGCACAATGCACTTCTGATGAGGACAAGCGAGTGCCTTTTTTCTTCGCTCCACGCAGCCAAAAGCATTGCGCGTGAGCCACTACTAAACTCCTCTTCTATGTATTTTGGCCTCATTGTTTACCACCTGAAAAGGTGCTGCGCTGGCATTTTCGGAAAAGAAAATTTTCTTGAGAGGCTTTTGTTAGATTTTATTAGCTCGCGTCCTTTGTGACGCGAAACGTTACAGAATGAGCGGAGGATAACTCAAGACGTACTAAAAAGAACCGCTCCATTGAGCAAAAACAACCTGAGGTTGCGTGGGTCATTTTATTACCTCCACTGACCAAAGACTCGTGAATGGAAACCATTTCATTTTTCATTTGAAAGCTTGTAACAATTTTTTTGTAAAAGCGTTTGAAGGTATTCTGTTATTTTCAAGAGCATAAAATCATTTTATATTTACCTTTGGTGAAAAAATTCTATAAAAAAAGAGGAAGATAAAGTTCCGATTGGAAATAGGCTCTGAAATTAGCAACCTCTGCAATTTGGGACCTATCAGCGATCTCCTATTTAAGCATGAAAAATCCCAAAATATAAGCATCAAGTGGTATAGCCCGACACACTCTGAGGGGTGGTGGAAAATTTTAAATTTTTGAAATAGCTTACCTAAATTGCCTCATGAATATATAGGACGTACTGGATGACGTCGAAACTAGAGTCGGAAGATTAAAACGACAATTTTGCAACGAAGATGAAGCCTGGTTTAATTTATTTCCATTACGAAAATTTTATATAGTGTGTGCACACTTCTTAAATTTAATTTGGCGTCACCCAAAACTTTTCTCTCACAAGTGTAGACTGGCAGCATAATTTTTAAGATTAAAATTCCCTCATTACTCTGAAGTTTATTTTGTGTTTTATTGAAAACCTACGAGATGCGTAAAAACTATTCAATAAGTCATGTTATTGATATTTTTGGTGCCTCTTTTTCAATGATTGACAATTAAATTTAACATCCATCACTTGACCCCCGGATTGAGGCGGCCCTGAAAAATAGCATTTTGGTTTGTACGTATTGTCAACTATTTCTGAGCCGAACAAATGATTTTGGCAGATACCGCAGTCATTGTTCGGTCCAGGAATACGCTCATAAACTTCACGCCTCCTGATATGTATTGAATTTAATTTTATTTTTCTTAGTATATTTATTGATCGAGCAGAAGTCAAATGCTTGGATTCCACAACAACAGTGGATTCCCTGCAGGAGCCCCTTTTTTGTACCAGGATCACAGTCAGGGGTGCACGTAATTGCGTTACATTGTTGACTTCTGGTACAGGGAGGATGCATTTTATAGATTTCCTCTGAATGCTGGCGTGGCGGCCATCTCTGTTCGTTTCCATTCATCAACACAAGAATAATAATGCTTCAGTTCACTCGGAATGTATATGTACAATAAAAAGATGTCGAGGGGCTTGCGTCTTGGAGAAAAGAAATGTTTTCTTGACCTTTAAACTTCTTAAGAAATTCTGGCGCGCTTCGAGGGATGAGCCAAACAATGGAAATCGCGCCTGATGAGCCGTGATATTTCGAGTGTCGACGAGGGGCCAATTCAAGAGCGCAATTTTGCACGCTCAAGCGCCCTAGATAGCACCTTCGGAACGGACGTGATATATATTTATAATGCTTCGCTATTTGTGCGATTCAAGTCACCCGTTGATGATTTCTAGCATTCTCCCTGATTCATCTGCGAAATTAAAGGTAAATGGAAGCCAACGCACTGGCAGCGGTTCTCAGGGTCTTTTACAATTTTGTTGCTTGCACGTTAGACTGGGATTGTAAAGGTGTTGACGTACCCTTTGACTGCGTTGGATGTCTATGGTATATTGTAAAGAGTTGATTGCTATGTAAACCGGATGTTTTGAAGATAAGATTTAGTGAAAAACATGTTTTTTTTCCTTGGACCGGTTAATTAAAAAAAAAGTATGAGACATCATAACTTTGGGTCACAAAAGTAGCAAAATTTACAAAAAATTGCATCCTGATCAACTCATTTTTACTTCACATGATGAACTGAAGTATAATTTCAGGGTGATTATCACTAAATTCCATTGCGCAGTTAACAAATGCGATTACTGGATTTCAATATAAGTGAGTGGCAAAGTCAATCTCGTGGGCCGTGCATGGTATGCAACCTGCATAACCAAATTACAAAGCAATATGTTTATAGATAGATACTTGAAAGTTTAAAATCATAATTTTTATTTTTTTTTATTTGTAAAAGTGACATATTCTGTGGTTTTAATGCTCTTTATAATGCTACTGACTTTCTACGTTCTAGAGATACATAAAAAGTTATCCCTCCATTCCATACTGACACCGCGCAGAAGATTTTTATTTTTTCCTTAAAAACATTGAAGCGGCGAGAGGACAATTTTAACTGAAAATTTAAATTGAGGTGTTTTTCCCTTGCTCCCTTTTTTAAGTGAAACTTTGACCCACCTACATGTATGTACCAATCACCTAAATTTTTTACTTTTTTTAGACCAATTGTTGGAGCTAAAAAGCCTATTTTATTTATTCTTTTATTTTGTGCCTGTAAAAAATTCCTTCCAATAGCAAAAATCCAATTACGCATCCACCAAGTAGATTCTGTCATATAGTGATCGATTTTCACTGATAATCCAGTGGACGTATTTCTCGATATTAAAAATTGAAATATTTTAATAAAACATCACGGTTCACGTCAATCCATTATTTATTGTTTCAACAAGCGCGACTATTTTACTTGCAGGCGGTCAAATTCGAGTTCGAGGAGCCTCAAAATTAAACAAGGTCCTTAATCGTCCCTCTCTTTTATTTGGACTTATCGTGGCAATTAACGTAGGATTGAAGTAGAATATGAACAGCTATAATAAAAAAATGACAATTACAATCACATGAATAAATCAACAATTGGACATTCCCATTATTTAATGACATATAACAAAATTTCTTACCCTGTATCAGTCATTAATACAAATCCATTTGGATTAATCTCGCACGGTCTCTCCAATCCAGGTCGGAGAGACAACATTTAGATGTGACTGCTGCCGCGTAAGCCTGATGGTTCAGTGGGGGGTTAAGGTGCAGTGAAGGTGCGTTTCACCTTTGCACTGCCACCTATTACAAGTAAGGGAAACATCCCAACATTTATATTTAACTTGTAGTGGCGGGAAGGAGCAACACGCTGATGACATACATAGTGGCCGCAGAATAAGTAAAATGTCGAACCTTCAGAAATCGAAACATTCAATACCAAATCTTTCATTCAAACAGTTCCTAGGTACTTATTTGGTTCAGATGGTATATTTATTTCTATAGGATGAAATTAGTCTAAAAATAGGAATGGGGTAGCAAGGCTTTTATAGTGAAAATGGGTGAATTTCGCCAGCTGCACATTAGGAGATAACCGATCGAGATTCAGAACCTGAAAATCTACTTCCAAAAATAGACCACGTACGTTAACGTTAAATATAGCCAAGGGTTGGTTTACTTTTGGCAAGTATACAATATGAGTTTATATATACTGGGACCTTGAACACCTCGCCTCGCAATCCTTGAAATTTATTACACCGCGCGAGCTTCCCTCTCATTAAACTGGCGACAACTAGATAAAAATGCTTGATGAGACACAAAAATTCTTGGCAAAAAGACTTATTACGTGCAAAAAGGCGTGTGGCTGGTACGCGTGAGCGCAGTGTCATCAGCACGTGGCTTTGTTTTCCTTGAGCTATAAAAAGGTAGGGGCATCCTGATGAGTGCTGAGTGTCTGCCGCCTCTCTTCTCAGGGCACCTGCCGCCTCTCGTGTGCACGTACGTATTATGTACTTTAGCAGTACATAAAAGACAGAAAAGACACCAGTTGCCGCCGTTCGACAACAACAATGAGATACAAATACATTCAGCACACACCTCGTGCGCCTTTTGAGGGCAGGTGAATTCTAATTCTCTGGCACTAAACAGGAGGGAAGCCGCAAAAAAATAGTAATAAATAAAAACACCATGCAGAAATGCACGTGATTTTCAGCCTGATTAGATCGAAATTTAAAAGGAGGTGTTTTTAGCGGGGAATGCGGTGCATAAATTAATTTTCCTATTTTATGAGCCGCACCTAAAAATGTTTCTTTAAAGGAACTTGGGCTTGGAAAAATCTAAAAATTTAACGTTTCTAGCTAAAATCCTGATTAAACTATAATTTTCTATGGCTTTGCGAAATTAATGGAATATATATGCCAATTTTGCAAATCAATAATCTATTTTCATGAATTTTCTGCGACTATATATATAGTTTTTTCATTGGTAGATTTATTTCTTATTATAGAATTCAGATATCTACTTTTGCCATTTAATTTTTTAAATTGCGAATTCTACTGATAAAAACAAAAACATGTACTACGCACGTTGTGTGTATAAAAAACCGCCTTACGCGGCGGCGGCGGCGGCGTCTGGGCAAATGAGCAGGTGCTCTGCTGAGAGATCAAATAGGAGGAAAAAGAATAATGAGTGCGCACCGGGAAGGAGCTGGCTTGGCTCGCTCGCTCGCTCGCTCACGCTTAGGCCAAAGTAAGAGAGAGAATGTGAGACCAGGAGGAGCACGCCCTGACACACGACCACCGCGCGCACCTGATGAATATGTTAATTTGCGCCCAAAACACGTCTTTTTCTCTCTCTATTACGTCGAATGGGCAGAGATTTAACGAATTTCGCGCTGAAAGCAAAGAGTGCTCACTTTTATAAGCTCGACTGGTTATAACACTGATGTTCAAAGGCGTGTTCCTTCTTTCGGAATATAGACACTTTTAAAAATAATATTTAATGCGACTTTTGGGTGATTTATATATGACTAGATCTGTAAGTAAGAGGTTTACTCCACAGTTTAAATTTATGCGCATAGGGAAATTACCAATGGAATGAAGGCCATTAATTTAAAAGTCTCGATTTAAATTCATTATTAAACTTGCTGAATTAGCTGGGTGTGTGGTATAATTATCCGGCACAGCTCAACGCGCGGATTTGAAATTTTCAACGCTCTTGCAAACACTTGCTTTTGCTTTTTTGTCCCAGGATGCAGACAAAAATCAGCATAATTGCGTCTTTTGGGCATGAAATAACTATTATTTCGTGACAGGCTAGCAATTTTTGTAATTTATTAGACTTAAAATTCAATAAGAGTTTAATATGTTATGTGCCGACTGCTACTTCTGCTGACTCGCAGCTCGTCGAATGGCTCGGTTTGCATGAGAGGGTTCTGACTCTGACCCTGGCTCTCACACGCTCTCAGGGTAGTCTGGTGGTTTCAGTCATCTAGGCGGGACTTTGGATTCTCGCTCGCGGCAAAATTGTTAGCTTAATTACGTCTGTGCTCAAAGACTGCATTACTGCGCAATTCCCTGCTCTTCTGAAGTAGCAATTTACTGTGGCGTGAACTTTAAAGTGTTTTGTGATTGTTTCAAAGACCGTGAGCACATCTGACAAAGAAGTCGTTCGTACAGGTGGTCTCGCTGCAAGTGCTCAAACGAGCTCTGACGCATGCGCACTTCTCACATATAGGTTCATGTTGTTTTCGCGGGAAATAAGTTCTATTTGTGCTACGCACGTCGCGCTGGACTTTTTGGTCGGAAAAACATCCACTTTACCTAATTTTACCGTCAAGAATTGATTGGTGTGCTCAGAAACTTCGTCAAAGACGGTCTTTAAGTAGCGTAAAATAAGATTCAAACGGGCGCATCGCAATGACTGCAGTTTCTATTTTATCTTTTTTTGCTAGCGTTATAATACCTAATTTTATAAGATTTAGATGAAAAATAATTTAATTAAGTATATTAGCAATATTAGTTTCATATTACTAATTTGGAATTGAGTTCAGGATTTATGAATTTTGAATATTCGCGAAAACATTACCCCAGGACATGTGTAAACTTGAGCGAAAATATTTTGCTGTAATTTGCGAGGAATTCCACTTCTTAACTCGATAAACATGAATCTTTTTGTGTTCAATAAAATTAAAACCAGGCTTCATCCTCTCGTTATCAAAAAAGAAATTCGACATTTTTATTCCTGGACCAGTTTCGACGTATTTCTTTTTTGACAACGAGTATGAAGCCTATGGTTTTAATTATATTGAACATGAAAACATCCTCGAGTGGTCGCATTTTTCAAATGTAACGATGATTATTTTTACTTTTTCATTGTGTTTTGCAAATTTTCCAAACTCGAAATCTCTGGCTTTAAACGTCAGAATTGCAAAAACAACCTACACCATTAGACTCATTTTGATCTCCCCTGACAAGCTAATGAGCTTAAGGTGCGTGCTTACCCCCCCCCCCCCTTTTTAACCCAACTGCTATAATTCAAATGGCAGTTGAAACTATTTTAGAATCAAGTACTTTTTGACGCAACAAGGCATCAGAAATCATACCATGGCGAGGATTAGATCTTCATTATGGCCATTAGCAAATAATCACCAATGCCGCACTGGTCGAAATTGTCCGGCTACTCAGGTATAAATTGAATTCAAAATAAAGGTGATGTGTGTGGCGCAACAGTTGGAGCTTTTTGTTGAGTATGGCTCACTCCTCGGCGGGCATGCAGAAAATCACAAAGGCTGCGGTCGCACTCAAAGATGGACCGCAAAATTCAATTGCTTGCATTATTCACACTTTGCCATGGACCACTGATTTCAAAATAAAACCACCGCGCACGTGAAATTATTGGAGCCGAAAGGAAATTCGTCGGATCGCGGCCTTGCTGCTCCTTGGTGGTTGTTTGTTATTTCGTGAGATGATGCATTGTTTGATGATGACCGAGCGCTGGAACCGCCCGAGCCAGTTTTTGCGTAGTTGCAATTCGTAATTGCCTCTCCTTTATTGAGCGTATGTGCCGGAGTAATTACGCTCATGATCGCAAACAAAAAGTTACCAATTGCCAGTTTAGGAGCTTTTTTTCGGTCCATCTTATGGCGGGTTTTGATGAATGAGACCTTCCTGATTAAAGCTGGACGAAATAATTCTGCGTTGCGTCCATCAGATATTTTATTGGACTTGACACGAGAAACCCGAGTTCACTGAACTAATGAAAGCTCGAGTCTAATTATTTGGCTTTATAAAAAATTGCCACCAGACACGCGTTTTCCTTATCCTCTTTTCGGCACAGAAACCCTCAATGATTGTATGTCGGCTACTTAGAAATGATTGCTCTATCCCTGTCAGATGAAAAGTATTTCCTTAGAGAAAAATACATTGTCTATTAAATGCAAAATTGAGCAATAAAATATTCGTCTAATTAAGATATCGTATAAAATTAACTAGCTATTAAATCCCGAATAAAAATTAAGCAGTCTACAATGTCATATACAAGTCGTAAAGCGCAAACTTTATTCGCTAGAATAGTACTAAAAATCCTATAATAAAAGCAGCAGAGCACTCGTTGTCTCAGCTGACGTTTATCCTTTAGCCACTCATTCCAAGGAATCTGTCCCAAATTTACTCTTGATATAAGGAAGGGAAATATGCCTAGCACGGCATTCCTCCATTCCTCGGCACTAGACAGACAGGGCGATTTTAATCTCTGCGCGGCAACCTTTTTCTGAAATGCGTCAATTTTTGGTAGCGAGGCATTTAATTAATCGCAACTCGAGGAATTTTAATTTAAGCTTCATAACTTTTACTTTTTTCTTTTGAAAATTGTCCGCGCAAGCACACACAGACCTCATTAAAAATCACGCGCGGAATTCGGCATGCGTGGATTTTTTTGCTCGAATTCTAACCAGTGCCCGACATCCTGAATTTTTTGTTCGATTTGTATAGCCAAAAGTGAATATTTTCAATTTCAAATGTGGAAGCCCGCAGATAAATTTTTCCACTCTCATTATATGGCTCTCCTTGGGCGTTTTGATACAATAGCGCACAAGCGAGCCAGAAGCATTAATGTAAAAATGCGCGCGTTCAGCTGCCGTATTTGAAATGAGATCTGCTCGCGTAATTTGATTCTACGGGGAGCTAGACGAGAGAAAAAATTGCTGAAACTGCAGCTATAAGGTTTTCTTCAAAGCGGCCACGCCACACGCTGTGATGAGCTGCATGTTCTATTTTTTATAGAATTAATACAATTTTGCTTAAAATCAGAGTTTCTTTGTTAGCTCAAAAATCTGTTAACTAATCGATTTTGAATAAAATAACCGTGGCCGCTTGTTTCTTTTCACTTAAACCGATGAAACCGATCGATTAACCGTTGGAAAAATATTTTACTTTTAAAACTTTGCTGTTTTTTGGTATCGTTATCGTTAAACGCTGGAAGGGGCGCAACTAGCGTGAATATTTGCAAGGGAAGTGTTTGTTCCGGAATTCAAATAAAGAAGGCGTAGCATTAGTGTTTCGAAGCGCGGGAAATCGTATAATTTAACGTTTTACTGATATTTTATCCATTTTAAACATCCCTAATGATCTAAATAAAAAATTGTTACGAATTCTGCTTTCGCATCATTCATTGAACCTTAAATTTCAAGAAAACGGAGATGGCCTTATCTTAATGATGAATAAAATTCACGCGCATTGGCCAAAACTGTGCTGTAAAAAATATCAGCTAACACCCTAATTCCTAATGGTGTGGAGAGAATGTCTACAGAATGCAAATTCACTTCTCTGGGTGTCTGTTTTAAATAAATAATCATTTCTAGGTAGAAGAAGGGTCCGCAGGTTATGTATATATACATATACATAATAAAAACGGCGAGCGCCGCATGCATCATAAGCATAATTTTGGGCCGGCACTCGAGGAGGTTGCTCTGGCCGAGAAACAACAGAAAGGAATCTGAATAAATTATGTGTTGTTCATCACATAACCAGGAGCAAAGCTTCATTCGGACGAAATCTTGATCTGAGGCTGCTACTGAGCAACAGGTAGCATGATATGGATACGCACTTAGCAGTGCGCGTGAGACGGGAAAGTCAGTTTTTTCTGATGAATCTCGTGTTATAATAATTCCGCTTCTCGTGTGCGATCTTTATCGGATGCTGCGCTCTCCGAAATCGTGGCGTGGTATTATATGCTCGTGATTACCATTGCATGCGAAGCTGACCACTACCTTTTTGGGCGAGGAGACGCGGAATTCGAGTTACGTCTTGAGGAAAACCAAATTAAAGAGCTCCGCATGTGCAATTGAAATTCATTCAATGGACTGCGGCCTTCACACTGCGATTTTTATCTTATATTACGCTTTTTACCTCCGTTTTTTCAAACTCGCATAATTATTGATTATTAAAGGAGCACTATAGAATTTCATTATTGATCAATCCAGTCGATTCCTTGAGGGTCGAATAAGGTAAGGTAGCCGAATTTCTCAGTCAACAATTCGTCACGACGAGCCAAAATTCGGCGGAAACGTAAAAACCGTTACTTTGGCTGTTTTTAGTTTGAACGCAGCATAAAAGTGCCTAATTAAGAACGCCGGCGACCAATCAGAAAAGAGAGCAATTTTTATTGATGGCCTTGCTTAGGACCGAGACAGCAGCGTCCAGCAACAAATCTTTATGCTTGTTGATGCTTAATGCTTGCGCTTGCGCTGCTTTCGAGCCAATCAGAGAAATGCTCCCTTCTCTCTGATTGGCCACCGGCATTTTAGGCGCACTATTTGCTTCGTCCTTCAGACCAAATACTCGGCAAAGTAACGATTTTACGTTTCCACCGGTTTTAGACACGTGGCAAAGGGATTCAGTACAGGAATCAATTGACTCTGACAAAAAAGAAATCCCTGAAAACCTTTTTTAATTAATTCAAATTTTCTACAATTAATTAAAATACTGTAAAATTTTGTTTTTCCTAAAATTGTTCATCTGTAATTCCTAGAGTGCTTTTGTGACTTTTTAAAAATTGTAAGTTAACAATGTGGCGTAACTTGTCTTTACTAAAAGCCACTGTAATTAAAAAAATGATTCCAATATAAAGTCAGATAGTAATATGCTACTTTGAGAATCTATGAAGTACTTCATTACACTAAATCATGTGCTCTGACAGTGTGCTGAAAGATTTGAATCTATACACTATAACAACTAGCTAATAACAAAAGATAAATATGTAGCCCTCTAAGGAGCACAATAGCCGGCAAAGTAAACGTTTTAATTACACTCTAATTAACAAAGAGGCTCAAGTGAGAATAAATCTTCATAGCGCTGCGAGATGAAAAGGATTGCGAAAAGCGGCGGCGATATTAATTTTATCGCCAGACAATATCGCGCCGAGATGAGAGAAAATTACAAATGTGCGAGCGAGTTATAAATTGAAGTGAGGGACGATGGAGAGTAAATCTCTCTTTTTCATATAATATCAGCGCGCGGTGGGAAGCGACCTTGCTATTGAAACTGATTGCTATCAATTTTACCACCTATTGGCTGCTCGTTTGAGCGAGCGCTTCTTTTTTATTTCAACTCTCTGGCAAAATACTAATTTATGTCGAAAGGAGAGGCCTCGCACTCTCTTATGGAATCGATAAGTGCGCATTTTTTATCATCTCCCTTTCTTCTAAGCCAAACTAACCGACTGACGCCTTTAATGTTCAAAATCGCTCCTCGCTGGGAGGTGTCAAAATTGTGTTATTGATGGTTGACCACAAAAAATCTACTCTGTTGAATTTCGGCGCGCGGCCAGACTAAATAGGATGTGGAGTAAATTGAAAATATGATATTGCAAAAATTATATTGTGGATGCGAACGCACGCCGAGGACCTATCTATACCTATCGAGGACAGATGCTTTTGCTGCGAGCTTTATTGTCGTGCAAACGAAATCGATTTTGACATAAAATAGTTGATGGGGTATTTTGATCGGTGCAGGTAAAAAAATATGTTTAAAAATATATTTATAACGGAATAATTGGTTTCTTAAGGTCCAAAATATTTATATTATGCCTTAAAATAAATATCCACGTGCTTTAAACAGCAAAAAATGATTAAAGTTGAAAAAATAGCATTATTTGATGTTGTACATACACAATTCTCCGTTGGAAAGTGGCTTAATTTGGAAATGGGGCGTGGTTCCCCGGAAATAAAAAGATAAAACGTGGCACGTGTCGTAATGCGCGAGAAAATCGTGTATATTTCGGCTAAATTATCTGCTTAACAGGTTATGCAGAGTGAGCATTCCAATGAATGGGATTTTATTCTTTATTTCTTTCACTTTTTGAGTTAAAAGCAGAAGTTTAGAAAAATTATTAAAATGCGACTCAAATAATAAATAAGAATCAAATAATATGTATTTAAAGCTCACATTGCAGACAAGGGTAAGTCGTTGATTCAGTAGTTGGCCTTCGAATATCTTTGCTCATTTAGATAAATTCAAGTAGAAAAAAATCGAACCCGTCTACTTAATAATTGTGCCCGGCTGGGAGCTGCGAGAGGAGAGAACTTTGGAGGCACACGTTTCTCGAAGGCGCGTGCCTTTGCCCACGGGCCAAACGCCAACAGATAGCTCGCGCCCAACTGACGAAAATCGATTTCGCCAAAGCCCCCCTGCCGTCGCCAAAACAAACCTGATTGATTTTCAACCCTTGTTCGCCGATTGTGATCGGAATCCCACCTTTGTTTAATTAAATTTCTGCACCTTTCCATTTCTCCTAATTCAAACAGAAATTAAAAATGAAAACTCCCGCGGCCACATCCCCCTTTCAATCCTCTTTTGGGATCAACAATAATTGCCGCGGCCAAGATGCAATCGCAGGGATGGAATAATCATTTTCGTGATTTTGAATACACGGGAGGAAGAAATTCTCGGGCTGCTGTCCCAAGGCTGCCGGCTGATTTATGGCAGGGTAATAGCGCGCGCGAGAGAGAGAGAAAGAGAGGCAGCAGCTTTATGCGTGCGCGTTTTTTTCTCTAGCATTTTCGGAGCTGGACAGAAATTATTGAAATTACCTACAGCGACGATATTTCCCTGTCTGCATCAATAATAATCGCCGCCGTTGGACTGGGAAAATTTATGGCACCTATAAATTAATTCTCTTTGCTACTTTCGGCAAAACAAGTTGCGCACGTCTGAAAAATTGCCACTTGCTATTCGGTGGGAAATAGAAATGACTGCGCGTGATAATAAATTGTCAGGAATTTTTATTTCAAAGTGCGAAGGAGGAGAGGGATTATGCCGCGTCTTTTGATAATTTAGACGTAAAAAACGGCCTCACTCCGCGTGCAAAGGCTCAAATTTGATTAGGATTCTTGTGCATCTTATTATTACAAGCGCGACCTTGTAATATCACCTGATTAAAAGAAAATTAATGATTGCCAAGCATGATGTGCATTTTTCGAGAAGCTCATTCAAAAATTAACGGCGTTAATTGGATCAAGAAGAGGAGTTGCCGCCGTTTTTTACCGCTCTAATTTTGAATTCCAGGCAGACGCCGGGCTACTCACGCCAACATGAAAACGAAAGGGTTGCTCAATTTATAAAAGTGAGAGTGAGTGTATACCTGACTGAGAAATCTCTTCCCTCTCATAATTCAACTTCTGGACTTCCTATTAATTACCGTGATTATATCATGGGGTTGGATTGCATTTAATAACAAGGGATGCAGGTCTTAAAAGTTCGTTTTGGAGCATTTTTTTGTCGGCGCCATTTAGTTATAGTTGGCCCTAATGAGATATTGTCTTATACACTGGTAATTTTCAAGGCTGCCCAACATTCAAATGCGATTTACATTAATTATGACGAGTGTCGGAAGGCAGCTCTATCATTATTTTTAATAAGACCAAATTTCCCGTGCGGCCAAAAATCCGCTTCACAATAACTCCTTAATTTTCTCTCGAACCCTCGCTTGTTTCCAAGATTTATCTACAAAACGCTAGAGAATTTTGTCCTACACAAAAGTTGACACCGTTTGTCACAAAGAATGGTCCTTTTGGGGGAAAATACGACAGGACTATAGCAGGAGGAATGCATGTAAAGGGTTGATGAGGTGCAGAAAGGAGTCGGGAATCTAATGATGGATGTCTGCAGGCCTTTTCCGAGAGAGAAAGTCTCTTGGCGGGCTGCTTTTATAATCATTAGTGATGCATCGGAGGGAGATGAGATGCAGATCAGAACCGCGGGGTGGAAGCAGACGAAATAAAAGCGGGCCAACCCCACGACCGCCCGACTATTATGGCCAGAGCACCTGCGAGAAATAATATTACCATTTTTTATATGGGTCGTTCCGAGAGCCAGCAGCAGCAGCAGCAGCAACAGAAGAAAAAGCTGCGCGCCGCGCACTCCATCATCGAGAGGAGCACGCGTTAGGCGGCACTCCACTTTTTCTCGAGAAATGCCACAAAATGAATTGGAGGAAAGGGTATTTCAGACCATCATTATCCATTTTCACCTGGCACAATTGTAATTCTGCATGTTACCAGGAAATTTGTGAACAAGTACGGATAATAATTCGAAATATTATGTACCGTAATTTTATTTGCATTTCATCACGCACATAAAGAAAAACGAGCTTTCCTCGTCAGAGATTTGCAAAACCGATAGTCGATTTTTTCTGTGGTTGTTCATTAAATGAGCATGAATCATGAGTGTTCATTATTTCTAACGCATTTTTAAATTGATTTCTTTCGATTATTTCTGTTTAACCAGTAAATCAATGAATTAATCAGAAATTGAGCTGTTAATTTAAAAACAAAAATCGTTTAAATTAAACATTTTCCACGCCTTTTGATAAGTGTTCAACGTCAATCTATTTTAATATTCCTAGGATCAACGCCGTCATTTAAAAATTCCCGCGAGCTACAATGCCATCCAGTGATCATGTTCATTTAAAGGATACGACTGACGTGTTTTTTTTAGAGAAACATGAAAAATTGTAATAAACTAGTTTTTTTATTGGTTAATTCGTGGGAAACGATTATTTACGGGGATTAAGTCAGAAGAGAAACTAGTGGCCCTATAAATAAAATGTTTTACTTAAAAACCCCATTAGTGCATTAAACTAGACGTCCTGTAGCTATATTAGATATTTTAAATAAGTAAAAACCAAAAAATAAGAAAACTATAAACAATTTCAATTATTTTACTCATATCATCGGCATTGCTATATATAAAAACTCTTGAAACTTTTTTTCCTGACTTAATATTTTTATGAGTGGAGACCAGTCTGTTCCATCCTTAGGAAAATCCCATTTCTGAATTAATTACGGCGCCTACCCCAATAATATATTTTGTTTTATGTTTTGTAGAACAAAAAGGGTTCTCGCGCTGTGCCCGCGAGAAAACACACTCCGAGGTGATATCAATTATTTAAGGAAGGCCTGGCTGATGTGGAAAGTAACGCCTTCACCCCTCTGAGGTAGCAATAAATTATATTGCACCGGGGATTAATATGGGCCTCGCTCGCGCCCGGCCTCTCCTTGATTTTCTCATTCCTCCCCCTCACCACGCGTTTGTGATAATCACACTTCCATTAAAGTTTATTTAAGATTCCGCCGGCCTGTTCACGTGCAGTCTAGACACTGTTGGAGAAATAGAATAAATATTTATACAGAAATTCGTAATTGGGAAAGTTGCGGTCTGCGCGAAGGCGGAGTAGGAAAAAGAGAGGATCCCCAAATAGTGAATTTTGACTGTTTGTTAAATGGATATTTCATTCAGCTGTGAGCTACACGCGAGTTGCCAAGGTCTCGTGAGATAAAAATGATTTTAGGAAGGGAAAGGTAGTCAATTTTTTTCTCCATCTCACCAAGCGCCATTCAAAGCTCTGCGTTTTTTGTTCCATGATTGATTTTTCCATGAGTCTCCATGCTCTTTTTACTTGACAAACTTTTTTGTGGACACGCATATCAAAGGTGACGTGTCCGAAAAGGAGAAGTTTTGTGTGCGGTGAGTTATTTGCATCAACATCACTCTCCTTTTCTGCTGGAGTTGACGTGTCATCATCTATGTCTTTCATTTCACACAAAACCAATCCGCGTGTGTCGTTTCAATAAAGAAACGAGCGCGGCCGCATGGCAGTTTTCGCCAGTGTCCGTCCGGCTATTTTTATTGCGTTTGAATAGATTTTTAATCCTGACAAACAAGAACGATCCACTTTTCACAAATATTATTTTCAATAATATTAATGGCTTTGTTAATGGCAATCTTTGAGGCCCCCCGTCCGAAACGTTTATTTCCGCTGTCAGTGATAGATGCCGTTCTTTTTACTACTTTAATGAGTCACAATTTACGTGTCAACGCGAATAAAAGAACTGCGAGCGCCGAAATTAAACGAGTTGCAAACAAAATCCGGCTTTGAATGGAAAATTACGTTTTATCCCAGATCTCGTCGCAGTGCACGCACTTAGCAATGTATATACGCATTTAAAAGAATGAGAACGCACGGTGCGAAAGTAACAAGCTTTGAAGTCTCGTCGGATTGAAATGCGCCATACCGGCCTATTGCGATGCAAATTTTGTTTTGATAAAATAAATTGAAAATTTGGGGAGGCCTCTAAGGGTTTTTATGCTTGACCGGTTAAAAACTTTTTCAAACCATAAATTCCCGCTGGCCTATAAAATCTATGTATCGCTAGATCCTCTTTATGTTGGTTTTTTATCTCTTCTTACCTCTAATTCAATCTCCACCGCAGTTGAATGGAATAAATGTGGATTGAGTTATTGCTCGGTTTGTTTTTGTGGTTTATCTAAATTGCACTAGAGAAATTTATTGGGCCGATTGAGTGGAGACTCGTGTTAGTGTATTGGACAAAAAAGAGGAGTAACTTATTGAATGTGTGTTGTTTTTATTTTTCCGTCGCTATCGGCGCAGATGCGCGGTGTGCCGCTTGTCTGCGTTGGCACCGCGGAGATATCTGAAGGTTGATAAACCCCTTCTGATGTCCAGGTGAATCTTCCTCTCGCTGCTGCTTATTTTGACCCACCTGCCCCTCACGCGCAGATCACTGTTTCCGAGCCGAGAAATTTTCCTCTGATAAAAGCCACGCGCCCACCTAAGAAAAACCCAAACTCATTGTGCACGTGTGTGAGTGTGTGTGCTCTGACTTCTTATCACAATTCTCGTGATAAGTAGAACACGCTTCAGCTGCACACACGCGTGGTTCTTTGATTTGGTGCTCAATTGAATTTCAAATAATTATCTTTTATTAGTATTGTGATGCCCAATATTTAATTATTAAAAAGTTTCAAGTAAACACGGATGTGCAAAACCGACTATCGATTATTTTTTTCTTTAATCTCTGCCCATCAAAGCATCAAATGAACACGAATAATTAGTTTTTATAGCATTTTCAACATCAATTGTTTTTGTTAACCCTATAACATTTCATTATTTTAATGATATTAAATTTAACCTGAAAATCTCTTTACATAATTATTTTTTATGATTTTCCCACGCTTTGCAAAACGTGAAACACCTTCTTATTTAATTTTCCGAAGGACCACGCCCCCATTTCAAATCAACCGCACGTGGAAATAATTTTTTTCGTTTTGAAAAGTCTTGAACTGATTATTTTGAGCTAACATATCGATTACTAAATGCAAATGTAAATACTCATATATCTATTAAATTTTAGATATTCGTTGATTTATTGCATAAGGTTTCAGGGTTAAAAGGATAATGAAAAATCATAAAAAGTTGTTGAAATTGCTGGCCATTTCGGAGGTGGAGCCTGCTTTCATTACTCAAAAAATGAATGTGTGCTAAAAAACAATTTGCCAAACTTCTTATTTGTGCGGTGAGTCGCTTTGAGCATTGAGCTGGTCCCTCATTACAGGACTTTTAGCGAAATAATAACTAAAAGAAGCAAGTAGATTATATACACTCTTGTCAGTATATCAACAGAATAATTAACCTTGAAAATGAACCGTCTAAGCGAGCAAACGAGGCATCGGCACCACGTGCAGCAATAGCTTATTATTTCTCCTCTGCCGAGCCAACGAATATCTTTTTGCAAACATAACAAATTGATATTTATTATTTGTGGGCAGTGTGGAATCAGAAAATAAGTGCTTTTATAGACACTCCATACTAACAACCTAATTCGCTAATTCGCCTTGCGCGTTTTCGACGCCTCAGGCAAGCGGAATTGAAATTGAGATATAATTTGTTAGTGCTTGACCTTCAAACGAATCTGTTATATGAATTTGCGACGCTGTTAACCGATGCATAGTCCTTTCACTGCCCCTATATGCTAAAGCGTCAAAAGTTTATCTGTGCTAAAATTGTAACACGTACAATAAACGCAAAAAGTTCTGCAATAAAAGTGAAGTGTGTAATGATCTCCACGTCGAGTTAGCCGCACACATCGCAATGTTTACGGATGGTGAAAAAATCAACGAACCAACACATTTGAATGTGTGTGTGTGTATTTCTAACGACCTCACTGGGCCAAATAATGTATAATGGGCTCCGCACATTACAATTGCAAAAAATTTCGAGACATTCGACGCCGGCTTTTTGCGGCTCTAATTACGAAAACAAACAAACAAACAAACAATAGTTGAAGAAATGTGATGTGCTGGGCAAAAAATGACAGGAGCGCTGTTGAATTATGTAGCTAGTGACTTATGAGCAAAGTCTCGTGGAGAGCTCACGCACATGTTGAAGGGCACTGACGGCAACAATGACAAATTGCGCCTCTCGTCAGCTTTTTTACTCCGCGAAAAGGGAATTTATCTTGTCAAGTGAGTCGGCCGAGTTTCCATGTCTTTTTCGCGTGTTTCAAAAGCCGAAAAGATCCAATTTAAGAGACGAATTATTATTACAATGTAACGAGCATCCTGTTCCTTTTTTTGCTTGACCAAAGCTCATGTGAATTTAAGAGAGGGAAAGGATTATAATGATACTCTCAGTTTCCTTATAACAGTGATTCCATGGAACATATTTGAAATTAATTTGAATTAGAATTAACAGTGTATCAAATTGATAATTTTCTGCAATAATTAAATTAAGGACCGATAGAATTTGCCAAATTTCTCGAAATCCAATTATTTCTAGCTTGATTCCGAACCCGCTCGTCGTGATCTATCCAATGGTGTCAAATTATGAGCTGAATTCACTTCTGGCGAAATAAATCAAGATTCCCAGTGATTATTAACATGAAAACTTTGCAGCCAATTTTCTCAGAAATTCAAACGGTGACCTGGAGAGTGTTAGCTATTTATATCTTCAGCTGTAAGATTTTAGGCCTATTAAGAGACTTCATTCATCTAAATTTCCTTTGAACTGGATCACAAACGCCGACCAATTCGAATGCGATAGCATTCCAAATCCTTTCCCCGCGCCATTAACCAAATTAAATGTAAGCGTAATAGCAGCAATTTGTTGCGTGACGCCTCTGCTTCTGCTGCTCCCTAAAACACGAAATTTCAATCTTCAATGATGGTGATAATTGTGTCCAGCCAAAAGGTGACCACTTTTTCCTTGTTAGAGCAAAATAAATCCTAACAATTAACCATTTGAATATCTATAGACCCTGCAGCAAAAAGTTGCTTGCCTCCAATTATTTTTACAACAAGTTAAGTGCGACTGTCGACAAAAATTGGGCTTGCACGCATTCAAATAAACTCTCCTTCTCTTCTTTAAATTAAGGATGGCTCGTGCTCCACTCCCATAATAATTTAAAATCTCATTTATTTGAAACAAAAACGGAATGGAAATTATTCCTACGAAAAGAAAAGCAGGGCGATTTTTGGCGTAATTGTGTGCCCGTCACTCGGCGAGAGATGGAGAAGGTGGATTGTTCTTCCATTCAAGCAGAGAGGTGACAGCAGCTGCCTTGAGAAAGACAAAAACTGTCAAATATTTAATCTCATTTGCCACAATAAAATCAGCCGTCTGCTGACAGTTTTCGGGCTGCCTCCAGTGCCATTGTTCAGTTCGCCCGTGGGGAGCGGTATAAATTTCGAATTTCACGAGGCGCACGTATCTGATGTTTGTGCGCCCGCCCATTCTGATATATACGCACACATGTGTTTCAAGAAAAGGCTTGTGCTTTGTCGAGTCCGCCGCCGGAATAACGTCTGGTGTCCTGAGGCGCATCAGATTCACTTTTACGCCGAGGGTTGGGTGCAATCGCAATCATCATCTCTCGCGCAAGGGGTGCTCTCCTTGTTGGGCGCCCAAACAGAACATTGCTGCCTACAAGGGCCGTGTAAAATATGAGATTTTTGGGAGATCTGATTTTTATACAGTAAATTTTGATTTTTACTTGACAAAATGTCACAGATAGGAAGGAAATTTGTCATGGGTTCAAGCAAACTTAACGAAATTAACACCAAAAAGCAGTCTTTACTGGGAGATTTCGTCATGAAAATTTTTAATGCTTTTGCAGAGCTTCGAAACCTCAGTATCTCATCTCACCAAGAGGGGATTTCAAAAATAATGTAAGCATTGAATTCCTCTCGACAATCCCTATCGAACCATCACAAAATTTGATGCCTTAGGCCAAGGTCAAAGGTAACTACCGTTAATTTTAAATTTTAATTATAATTTTGGAAATGAGCTCATGATTTTGGAATTTTTAAATTGTGCTCAAAATTTTCCCGTGACATGTGTGAACTTATGAGAAAATTTCAGAGTGGTTTTATATTTTGTTTTCAAGATAATCCGTCACTTCAAAAATTGAAAAACATACATCTTTTGACTATCTTGTGTTTTGCAGGCATTGAAACCCCCAAATCTCGGGTTGTATCCATCAGAATTGCAAAAACTACCCATCGTTAGGCTCGTTTCAACCAGCTAAAAGGTTTAGGGATGATCTTTTCTACTTCTTCAACCTCCCCTGCTAAAATAAGTATATGATTCCTCAAGAATAAAGATATTCTAACTGTCATAGTCACTTTTTAACCGGTTAAACGTTTGCTATAAAGATTTTTCTTACGTTTAAAGTATGAAAAATCATAATGCGTAGAATATCTAATGTGTTGCCCTGCCCTGGTTAATCTCCATTTTAATATACACACGCGCATCAATCCTTTGGAACAATCAGGGAGCAGCAGACCGTTTCTTGCGGTTCGTTTTTCATCTCACACAAGTTTCACCCTCACTTTCGTCTCTGTTTCTTTATTTCTTATTCATCTCAAACACGATCTGCGCGCCTCTTTGTTCTCTCCCGCTCGCCTTATAATGTATTTGTTCCTATTGTGAGTGCCGCCTTAAGATTGATACTGTTTATATTACACTAGTCGGTCTGGAATTGATAAAAATACGCCGCGCTCGCAAGGGGTGGATCTTGATACTCCTGTGCTTGTTGTGTCCTCTAATGATCACTGTCGGGGATTTTTTGTCAGTTCCAATCGGGTGAAATCATGATATAATAACAGAATAATCAATGCTGCTCGATCCTTTAGAATTTTTTCTAATATTTAACGTGACGGCAGTGTATGTATTTCAGCTGATCGTCAGGAAGATTATGTTATCAACCAGAATCATACGAAATGTAGTCAATATTTAACTATTGTTAAATGAATAATTTGAATAAAAAATATATACTTTTACTGTTTGTTTGAACTTTCATGGCGAAAAACTGAACTCAACAAATTTAGGGGCAAGCCAAACCGGCAGAAAAACCGCAAAAGTGAAGTCTTCTTGTATATAAAAATTTATTAGAAAAATAGAAAAAATAGTGTCCAATCGTTTAAAATTGTATAGATCTATAGTGCAGTGTGTTTCTAAATCACTTATATAAAAAATCTGATGTTGAAAGACATGTTCACCGTATTCTTTGGGAGATGGCGTAGCTCGTGGGAATTTTGAAATGGGGAAGTGGTCCAAAGGAAAATTAAAAATTAAGTTTTAGTACGCGTCTCAAAAAACTGGAAAGTTGAAATATTAGACTTTTTACCTTTTATTTCAGATGAAACATATTTGTTAACTTCTTGATTTACTGATTTGCAAAAATAATCCACTTTCAAAGTGTGTCAGTCGTGATTTGTGCTCATGGCGATCACAAAATATTCCCTACACAAGGTGCTCAACTCCATGGGTGATATTTAAAATGATTGACGTCATTTTTAATTATTTAAATTATTGTTTGGCTTGATAGCCAGATAGCTATTAAGAGGTTTGGTTGAAAAAACTGATTCGGATAGTAATTAAATGCAGGAGCTTTTAAGATGGTAACATATTTTATTAATTAAATCCATTCACCAGGAAATTTTCCTTTAAGTTCCACAATTTTAAAAATTACGTCATCTCCATTTAACCACATTTTTTTATGGAATTACGAGAAGAATGACATTTGTTTTGAAATGCCTTCTAATGTAAACCAATTTGCATTGAAATACAACAAGCAATTTGCAATATATTATGACGCTTCGGCGTCGTGCTGGCCGAGGAACAAAAGGTGCATTAGCACTATGCAAATCGCGGCGAGTGCATGCACCGAAAGTGCATGAGCACGCGACGGGCACACGACTCGAGTAGCGCGCCCTGCCGTTTCCCAGCCCAAACGCGGCTGCTGGCTGCACGTTTGGTCCAGCGGCGGCGGTGGCGGGGGAATTTGCTCTCTCTATTCTCAATGCACCGTCAGCATTTTTCCATTCAGCACACTGCGCGGCACGCAGCTCAACAATCCTTATCATTTTATATAAAAAGGGGGAGGCGAGGAGCTTTTTGTCCGTTGCAGCTGCTCTCGCGCGGTGGAATTATCTACAATCCAGTGCACCCCCTCAGATTTTTCAACCCTATTTGACTGCTGCTGTGTCAGCGCGGCGAGTTATATCATCGAAATGCGCCGTCTGGAGCGATTTTTGCATTCAATACAACTTGCTGCTCACGAGAATTCAATGACAAAATATGTATCGCCACTTATTTGTATTTATATATTCGGCCAGATAAAATCGTCATGGGCGCAAATCTGGCGCACCGGTGTTAAACGCAAAGGTCGCAGACAGTGGGCTGTACGCACGGTAAAAATTGTTTGATAAGCAATTTATGCTTCTGGAGCAAATAAATATTCAGCAGCGGCATTTCATCTGAGGCTCTTAGGTAAATATTAAAATCCGAACAGCGGGGCTACTTACATAGTTTCGGCCGAATTTCCATAACAATCGCTCGGCTCGCGGTATGTTATTCTATAAATATCCAAAAGGCGCGGTAGACGGATATATTCGTTACAATTCCGTCTTTGATCCTGTCTGTATTCACCCTTTTTATTTGTAAGAAGGGATTCAACTGCATAATTTCGAATCGTTTGTTTGACAGTTGGAGCTCTTCTTCAGGAGTTATTAACCGTAATAAGCTGAATATTAAACAAATTTCCCCGCATACCGAATTTGGCTTTTATTTGCAGCCATTAAAATCACCGAAAAGCAAAACAGAGGGGGGAAAATCGGTTTGTGTGGCCCGCAACTTAAAGTGGATATATGTAAGACGCTAAATTCTGAAAAGTACGTTTTTTACATATTAATTGTAAATACTCTCTGAAAATTGGGGAAGAGCTAAAATAATTTATACTGTCGTTTAAAATTAAAAAAAAAAGTCGAATGCAAAGATCATATATGATAATCTAATCACCTCTCCTTTTTTTTTTTTTGCTCTTTTTATCCTTGTCCGTCCGAGGACCGGGAAGGGCGCGCACTGCACTAGCACGAATGCTGAAACCCGGGTCCCAATAACACCGCGAACGGATAACATGGGCGCACCAGGCCGCACAGGGACCCAGCCCACTGAAGGGCCACTTGCCTCTGCACCGAGGACTGCATTGAAACGCTAGACATTTGTCCCGTGAAGCCAAATCACGCATGCTGGAAAGGTGCAAACCAGCAAGTAGCGAGTCGGCGCCGGTGCGCCTCCCAGCCCGTTGAGCAATTTGAGCATTTCGAGTCACCAAACCAACCACTTTTTGCCATCTCTGACATTGGGTAGCCAGTATTAGATCTCCCAACTGCTCAAATACCTCACATTGCTTTGACACTCCTGAGAGTGCCTTAACAATGCGAGCCAACGGGCTGGTAATATTGCAAAATTCGCACACTGTTGGATAGATCATCGAAATCAAGCGAAAAATAAGTGACAATAAGCCATTTAATTTTGTGAGAAATTTAACTGATTTGAATTTCGCTGTTGCACATATTCTACAGTTAACAAATAAATTAATTTCAAATAGCTTCCCTGTATCAATCCACTTTAAAATCAACTTGTGTGTTTCTATATATTCGTTACATAATTAAAAAGAGTACCGCGGTTTACAAGCAATAAAATAATCGAGCACAATTAAAGCTCTACTCTGCTTCCTCCTAATGAAACTCGTAATTAATCCCGAGCGGCTAATCAAGCAAAAGGGATATATACAAAACTCGAGTCAGCAGCAGCTCCGAAAGACCTCCCGCTGGCGCTTTTGGCGCTCACACTCCACTGAATTTGATTTTGCCGTCTGACTGACTGCTTCGAAGTGAATTTATGAGCTGCCGAGTTCAAAAGTCCGAGCAGATAAATCCCCGTCTCGTTTCTCCAAAGAAAATTTTGCATGCATGAGCGGGCAACCCTCTGGATATTAGCACGTCATTCTCGAATAGACGCGTTTGCAAATAATTTCACTCTCCAGCTCCTCCGTTTGAGTGTATTGTACTACAATGATGTGTGACACTCACTCGGACTTTATTACCCCTTTTAATCCGCTTCTGAATTTCTCAAACTTGTCCTGGCAGCTTACTGATTTTATCAGCACATATCACACGTTAGGTCAGGCGTAAAAGTGCTATTTTATAATCCCTTTTAGAGCACAAAAAGCAATTTATTTGAATACACACAAACAAATCCTGGATCCCGCCCATCGAGACTTATTCCGAGGCTTGCGTTGCGCGTAATAATTCCAATTTTCGTCTTACGAGAAGATATTGATCAAAAATTAGAATTTGCCAGCAAATCAATCATTTAATCAGGATTTAACTATGTAAATCTGAGAACAAATGTCAAATTTTATGATTTTTCGCGCATTGCGACACATGCCTTCCCTTTAATTTCTAGAGAACGACGCCTCGATTAAAAATTCTCGCGAATGCTAGTTGTTGCTGATCACAGAGAACGCTTTTGACATAAAAAACTGCATAATTTAAAAAATTCAGTCAATTTACAGGATAATTTGCCCGTCATTTTAAATGGGAAAGAAACAAACGGCTTTTCTACTGATTGTGCTTGGCAAAATAAATAAAATGTTGAGCATTTAGAAACAGTTTATATTTACTGGTTATTCTCTTGCAAATCGATTATATTTTGAGGCAAGAAAATAAATTTAAATTAAGCAAACATATTTAAATTTCTTTCGCACAATCCCTTTTGAGCAAAATGGTCCATGTAGCCTGGGCTTAATGAATTCGTACCTGGCGATTTATCAAGACCAGAGACCAAGCTCTAAAAATTGAAAATTAACTCGGCGCGGGCATAAATTATTCATTCAGTGAATTCATCTTAAAAAGCACGCCTGTCCGCCAGCCGCGAGAGATGTGAATAACATCTTAATTTCATTTACAAAGAAAACATTCTAAATCATTTGTAACGAAACGGTTATAATTTATCTATTTCCCCGCTGCGTTCGGAGTTTTCTCCGCCACTACAATTTGCATAGCGTCATTTTTCAACGTTTCAGGTGAGGAAAGAAGCCCCCTCGCCTACCGAAATTAAAAAGGAGTAATCGTATAATTATTGATGGGAGGTTGGCTCATTTTTCCCTTTTGCTGCGCGGTCGGCGCGATGACAGAAAGAATTATAATGTGTACGCGCGCTCAAAGAAGAAAAGGCGTCGTAAATATTACACTCGCAAGGATCCTCTGCGCGCTTTATCTGTGGATGTCATCTGCCTATCTCGTAAAACAGAAACGAACGAACTCCGCTCAAAGGGTTATTGGAGGGACGCGTGGAATAAATTTCGGCCAAGTGGTATTAAAATATTATAAATGTACCGACGGACGTCCCTCCTTGGGCCGGATTGTTTTTGTGGCTTGCGCCTCGGGTCACTCACTCAGCGACGGCGGCGGCGGCGGCTGCGGCGGCGTTATTTTTCTGCGCCGCCGATCGGCCATGTGAATATTCATGAGATAAGGAAATTAGGCATATTGGGTTTCATGCACAAATTGAAGGGGTTGTGCATTGATTGATGGTGGAACGCATTTTCGGATAATTGATATGCATAAAACTTTGCCAGGCAGCTGCTCTTCTCGGCTTCCAACGTCACCCCAAACGAAATTTCAATCTATTTTTATGATGTGAAATGTTGCGATTAATTCGAAAAATTAGTTTTTATTACTGCCATCATACAGAGTTTGAAACTAGTTGAAAATCTGCAAAAGGAATTTTCCGCAATTCGCAGCTATCACTGCGCCGTTACCCAACCGGACCCTGCATGATGGCCGCCATAAGCGAGTCTCAGCGCGAAAGTTAAAGTGGGATTTGTTTGATTCGAAATAATAAAAATGACAATTAACCAGATCGATTGGTGTGCTCAGAAACTTCGACAAAGAAAGGAAAGAAAATCGAGTTTGTTTGTTTAGCAGTGATTCAAAAACCCTTAAGACTCTAGGAGCGGCCATGTTTGAATAGGTTGCGCTAAGAGCATAACACCAAGATTGAGGTAACGACGAAGTGTTACATATAAGACGTTCTCAAATTTCAAATTTGTGAGATGTTCTACGGTTGTATAGGGGCAATTATAGCTACAAAATCCAGGTTGACTTATCGATTTATTAGTTTTGCAGATATAATCAATTACACAAAGGTCTGGACATCATAGCGATCCCAGAAAAATTCTACGTCTTCTAACCCGAAAATTCAAGAAGGAAAATTTTCTGACAGCTTTACCTGCTATCCTAATTCAAAAATTATTTTTAGGCAATGTGCCCGAAGAATATATTTTAAGAACAGAAAAAAATAAAGCAAATGATGTTGTTTGTATTCGATTCATAAAATCCCACATCTGAAGCCTGTTTCTGGGAAGTCTACATTACATTGTGTGTGGAATAACTGGTCGTTTCTGCTTCACGGATGAGAGGAGCGGCGCGCTCACTAGCTTTTTGACTGAGCAAGGGCGAAATTACTCAAGCAGCACAGATCTAATTAACGACCCCCGCAGTGACAAATTATTGAGCAGTGCCTGCAGACACGGGAGCTGGTGTGCAAGTTCAAAATTCCGAGCACACACTTGAACTCGCGTAACAAAGCGCGTGAGGAGGCAACCGCACAGCGAATTTCCATCTTACAACTAACACAATGATATGTCAAGTTATTTAAATGACCCCTTTTATGTCAACATCACGCTGCGATCCACATAAAATACACGCTGGTGCAGCTACTTATTGTGTGTGTAACAGAGTTGGATTTTATTCACAGGCTGGTCATAAATAAAATATGAAATGTACTCTAGTCGAACTCAAATTTGCCACAATTTGAATTCCATTCATTCAGCGGACAAGAGAAAGATAGCATCTCCCCGAATAGTGAGTGTGTTTGTTATTTTGACGTTTTATTTATTTTATTTTATCCGTTGATACTAGTTTTTTTTTATTTTTCTGAAGAAGCTCTTGGTCGGAGGACGAGACAGGTCCGAATATTCTGCATAACAATGGATTTTATTTGCCGGCCTACACCGTTTTCCCCTTTATTTTATTGTTGGCGTGTCACTTTGGTGTCCAACAGCGGAATAAATGTCTTCTCATCTCGGCCGAGAAGCAGATAATCTCCGCGGCAATTCAAGTAGTTGTTTGGATATTATGTCAAAAGCCCTTGTTGTCGTATTTATTGGACAAAAATTTTATTGTTACGCATACAAGATTTTCGCCTCTTTCACAGATAATAGACTGCCGTTTGTCGCGCAGCCTAATAAATTCCTTTATGTCTCTATTTATCAATTGAGAAGCGACAGAGACGTTCTATTCCTTTAATCTGACGGCTCCATCTCGCAAAGTCGGCGCATCTCTCTCCTCCGAAATCAATGTATTGCTTTTTTGATAGATAAGCGGAGACCGGCGAGATCGGCACCTACGCAAATAAAAAGTCATAAAACAGCTACTAAAATCGGCACACCTGAAACCTTTCGATAAACATTGACAGATTTTGCTTCTCCTAATGAAATTTATTGTATAAAAGCAAACTGCTGTTTTTAAAACGGATTTGATATTAAACCATAAATAGAAATTGTGTTCTTTCTCGCCATTTAAGCCTGGTAAATTCTGATTTATGTGGTTGTGGGAGGAAAAATAAATATACAAACATTTTAATTAAGGATTTTTAATAAACTAAGCTTACGTTCAATTACTTTAACATGTATTTTTATTCAAAATGGTTGGTTGTTTAAATTTGTTATGATTTTCAAATTATCCATTTTTAGGAAAATATTTTTTTTTTAATTTTTAAATATTTAATTCACTAGCCGAGTGCCTTTGATAAAATATATTCGCCACGGAATTTAGTCTATATATCACCCTGAAAATATTTCAATACATCATGGAAGATAAATACGAGTCAAGCGGTATGCAATTTTCGCAAATGTCACTCTTAGAAACCGAAACTATTTTTCTCATTATTTTCCTTAATTAATTGGTCTCCGAAAGACACAAACATGTTTTTCACCCAATCTTATCTTCTAAACATCAGATTTACAAAAATTACGCACCGAAGACTCTGATATTCATAATCTCCCTTAGATAGCTGAAGCATTCAAAGGGTGCCAACTCTTTTTTAACCCCATGAAAGCTAACCACACCAAGGCGGAAACTGCAAAAAATTGGCCAAATTTTACGTTTTTAGGGTGGAAAACGTGGGTTGAAGGGTCGGCACTCTCAAAATACTTTTAACTATCTAGGGGAGGTTGAGACTAGTCTAGCGTTGTGTAGTTTTTGAAAATCTGACTATTAGAATCTGAGATTTGGGTGCTCAAACATTTTTATATAAATACCCAAAAAATACCAATTTGGTAGTTTTTATTTTTGTGACCTTGACCTTAGATCTACCACTTTAAGTTCAAGAGAAAAGTTGTCCCACTTGAAGAGACGAGTTCAACGGTGTCCAAACTTTTGTTCTACGACCAATTAGAGAAAATTAAAAAAAAATCCAAACTCAAATTCACACTTCTTAAGAAATTTTTTCTTTACATAAAAAATTAATATGTGTAGCCCAGGACGATTAAAACCGGGACAAAATAGTGGAGTGCCTCACACGACGATGTAATTGGCAGAAGCGCTCTCGGCGTCGGGATCAAGCTGAGCAGCAGCTTTTGCAAATAATTTTGCGTTTTGGCGGCGGTGCGAAACGAATAATCATCTTTTATTCGCGCCGCACCGGCGCAGCGCATATAATTTAATGCGGAGCTGTTAAAATGCGAAATTGGCCGCCGCAGCATGGATTCAGTTATTCGGTAGCGCGTTTTTCTCTGGGCAAACAGATTGCAGTGTAATACCAGACGGACAGATAAAAATGAAATGCTCGTGGGGCCGCGGCAATTTGGATAGCGCTACAGGTGTTCAGCTTGGTATGCACTACTGGACTGCGTTATTTTTAAAAATAAGCAAGTACCAAAGGAGCACTCACGCTGTTTACGTTGAAAAAAATCTATGACGGTGGTCAATGGAGCTTTTGTTGTAATTTATTGCCCATCAAAAGCAGTCAGTCGGATCACGTACTGCTTTTCTTGAAATCGAACCATCTTGGCTGCTTGATGATCGACTGCTGAGTTGCTCGCGGAAGAAATATGATGATGACTCTATCGCGAATTAGACGGCACAGCGACCGCTGGCTGTATAGTCGCTGCGTCTCATTCCTTTGTTTGGCCGGGTCCAATTTCAAGATTGACTTGTTTCGAACACGAGTTGCTGCTTGATTAGATTTATTGGTTTCCTTGGGCAGGAGTTTATTATACCAGCGACTCAGAACAATCTGTTTGTATTTTTTTCGGATAATGATGACGGCTCTCAAGGAATTTAATATACCGAGGAAAGCTGACTGATTGTAAAGTTTTCTATTTTTATTTCTCAAGTACGGGCCGATTTTAATCTTGGTGAATTTAAACAAAATGCATCAATCATTCATTTTTCAACGATTAAATCATGGAAATCGTTTTTTATTTTTCAATCGAAGAGAAAAAAGTGGCAAAATAAATAGATACAGATTTTATTCCGTTTTAGCTAATTCACTATGTAAAAATTATTTTGCACGGCAATTTTACGTCAAATTAAAAAGAAAAAATTTATTTATAGCCGTCAGAGCAGACGGACGATTGCCGTAAGCCAATCCTAAATATTGACGCAGGCCAAACACAGACTTATGGCTCTCGAGCCAAACGAAAAATCGAGCTTTCATTCTTTTTCGGCGAGTCAGTGACACGCCACTCTCAAACAGCACATTTCTCCCGGCCGAGCATTATCAGGAGATAAAAGTTGTGGGTGGATGGAATCAAAGGAAAAAATGCATCTGCCAGTCAGCACCTCAATACGCGTAAATATCGACACACCCGCGTCGGACGGAAAAAAGTTAAAATAAAGCAGCTGTGTCAACTCGAATCTACACAGGGCCAGAAGTGTGCTCGTTGTTTGGAATGGGAATAAATTGGGGTTTGGTTGGCTGGCGCGCGAGAGATGTATGGTGCGGCCGTTAGCAGTCGGCGCAATAATAGTACAACACACACAAATGAAAATCCAGCCCAGCAAGGTATGCCTCGCCATTCAATTGACAAAAACAGTGAAAAGCTCCCCCCTGTGGTGACGTAACGACAGGTCGCCTCATAAGGTGCGCTATGAAGCGCTAGCTCCCTCGCAGGTACGGATTGGACTAAGTCGATGACGTAAAATAATGTTTCTGAAATAAACAATTAGGAACATTTTGGTTTTTAAAGGTTAAACATTTAATTTTTTTAGTAGGTGCTATAATTAACACTTAAAACAATAAAATTGTCGATTTCCACTACTAGTAAACCGTTGAGAAAATTTCGATTTTTTTTTTTGTAACATTTATAATTTTTAATAATTTAAACAACGTATATACTGGATTCTTTGTGAAAATTTACCACTGGCAGGCGGCACAACTCGCGGGAAATTTGAAACCAGGACTTGCTTGGTTCGTTGGGAAATCTAAAATGAAGGTGTGGCACGATTTTAAAAGAGCGGGAAATCGTTAATCTAAATGTTTTTACTGAAAATCGCGGAAAATATTATCTCTGGCGTAATAGCCCGGAAATTCAGAAAAATAAGGCGTGGCTCGTGTTGCAGAGCGCAAAGATATCTAATTTAACATTTTTGATCAAATTCTGTTAAAATTATCAAAGTTGACTGGTTTTTGCAGATATATTCGATTTGAAAAATGCATCAAGATTCTTAAAAACTCACGGATCATTTGGTACTGTCCGTACCTGCGTATACCGTGCAATGTGAAAACCTACAAACCCTCAGTCGCTGATTGTTCTTGAGCACGTGCATTATGAGCAAAGCCAACAGCAGCAGCAGCTTTCGTTTTCAATGCTGGCGTGGCACTTCTTCTGGCTCTCAACAGCCTACATAATTCACGTGCTGATTTTCCAAAGGAAATAAAAGTCTGCGCCGCTCGCCTCGCTGAATGGACCGCAGACAATTGGAAACAATTTGAAGCACCCAGCGGCCCAATTTATGGCGGTGAGCGGCATGTTAAACAAAAAAGAGCAGCGGCGTTGACCAAATGTCTCTTGTGCGTGTTTCTCGTTGGAAACGCGGTCTTTTCACAAGTGAAAATATTTGTTGACAGTGCACATATGTCTATGTTTTGTGTTGCTGTGTCCTTTTCAAATTGGCCGAAAATTATTGCCGTGCATTTCTTGGTATTTATTTTAGTATCAGTCTGCTGACGTGCGCTTCAATTTTTATTTCCAGCAGCTATTCACTTCAACGGCAATTTGCTGCGATATGTATAGCTGCTGCCGCGAGTTGTTTCATCGTATTCAGGCCAACTTCCTGTCTGTGTCAGATAACTTGGGCGTATAACAGAAAAAAGACACGCAAAATGATAATGGCTCTTGAAACGATTGTTTGCTCAATGCCACTTTTGTTGAGGCACATAAGGCACAAGTTTTCTTGATTTTTTTTTAAATTTATATTTAAACGGTTGCGCAAAGCTATTTTTTCTGTGAGAGTCGTTAATATGTTGCTTGGCTTGGACTGTCATGTGAGTTTCTAATCAATTTTGCACGGTTTATAAATCGATTATTTTAATTTTTTTTATACAAATCCATGTAACCGTCAATTTTGAAATGGTTTCATAAAAAATCTTGGTAAAACAGGAAAAATATTCGAATTTCTCGCCGTTTCTGGCACCTGACACGCCCATTTTCAATATTTTTAAACTACCCCCATTCACAAGCCCTCTTTTAAAATTCCCGTGAGTTACGCCCACTCCAAAGTTCACTTCAAAAGCAAATCCAACATTGAGAAGTGAACAAATTTCAAAATACGCCCAAATTTTAGTCAAAATTCGTTTTGAGCATTTATAAACGACGTTAGGCTGTTTAATAGTGAATATCAGATCGTCAAAATTCAAGCAAAGGCAAAACATTCAATTTCCGAATTTACGAAACCGAACATTTACCAACTTTTTGCTTCTAACCCGATTAAAATATATTTTGTGTTAGGGAACGAATTGGCATTACCAGTTATTTCCTTCAAAAATATATTTTTTGCACATCCGACACATCCTTAACTATTCTCTTCTCTGCGTTCTCCTCAGGGGACAATATTTTTGGCTACAAATTATTGCCTATAACTTTTATGGCTGCAAGCTGACCGCTAAATTAACCGTTTTTTGCCTGCCACCACAAATTTAATAATTTCTCGGGACTGTGGATGTAAGGTTTGATTTATAAAAATAATAAAATTTCCTCAACACGCGGATGAGAGCTTTGACGCTTTTGCAGGCAAGCAGACGCGTGCGTCGCGGCTGGCGTCGATGATAGATTATGAGAAGCCCTGCTAATAACTCAACAGGCGCGCAGATTCACAAATAACAAAACTCGCAGGAGGAAAAACAAAACGCGAGCACCCACGGCTGCGGTTCAGCTGCTGCGTCTTCTCCGCGGGGTGTCATTCTGGCCGAACCACATGACCCCGAGATAATAATTAGTGAAGCACTTAAGTGAATCTCGCGTCTAATTAATCTTTTCAAGAGATCCAATGCGCCCGGGGTCCGTAGATGTCCGTGGAATTGATCCAGGAGCGATGAATTTGTATTATGCATCTCGTTTCTATAATTAAGCTTATTTGCTTGTGTAATAAAATTGGTTGATTAATTTTTAGCAAACATCAGAGTGAATTATATACAATTGAAAGTATTGCGAGGTCACACCATTAAATTTTGAATATTTTTGGGTGTTTGCGAGATGGTCTTTAATTTTTAAATTTTTGTCATTACTTCACTTTGGTTTTTTGATGTGTTGTTGTAGACGTATTCACCAAGATAAGACCACCACAACATGTAAGAATTGAACCCTGGATGTCAGGGACCCTTTAGCAATCGATATTGTTAAATTTAGAAATGTAGCTATACTTTAACGACGCTTGACGGGCTCTGTATTGGTTCGATCTGCATGATTTGCACACCGCTATGGAGTGACCAAGTTGAGAATGCAATTCGACTCTTTGGAAGCTACTAGGATGATCAGGACAGCCCAAAATCTTGTCCCTGAGTGGGCTATAAGGGTCACACCAGGATCGAATTTCACAAAAATCAAATTTTCCGTCTGGATTTTTCCACAGCCAGGTCTAGTTTTTTTCTTGATTATGGTAGTTTTCTTGTGTGTGTGTGTTTTTTATATTCTTTAGCAAATATCCAAACATTGTAAATTACTGAGACAGTTAATTTTTTTAACTAGAGTTGCTATACTATTTTTCTTGTATTTTATATTATAGCTATTAAAAATGTTGGTAGGGGATTTTATAAACGTTGGTGTGTTTAAAATCCAATCACTGTAGTTTATACTGTATGATTTGCATTTTTTTTTTAATTTGACCTCAAAGAAAGATTTGAAATCCTGAATTTCCAGGTTTATCTAAAGATGCAGTAAGTGAAAATTTTATATTTTTCTTTTTATTAATTGCATAATAGTGAGGATTTCCTATTTTTAATCATTTTTAATAGGTATTTTGCCCTTTTCCCAAAATCAAAATATAAATAATTGCAAAAAAATATATCATTCTCATTAACTAATATTTCAATTCCACGGGAAAAAATTTTCGAACAAGAAAATTAAAATATGAATTATATATTTAGCCTTATAACAATTGAAAGCGATTTTAGCCGGCCAAGCGCATCAAAGGAACGTTGCTCCGGGCGGTTTGAAGCAGCAAACAAGTCGTGTAGACCGAGAGAGGAGAGATAACTGGATTTCCTACGAGGTAGACAACCGTCACAACTTATATGAGCGAGAAGTTGCCTGCTTCGTCTCCCCTTTAGCCGCTACTTGTGGGCAGTGGGCACTGCTTCCACCCGCCGATCGGGGGTGAGTCCCACCTGGACGCCGCACACCTGGCCAATAAATTAGCCCCTGCGCTGCGGACTGTCCAGATTCCCTGTCAGATTTCACTCGCACGCACCATAGAAATTTCCGCATTTTGCGTGATTAAACAGAGCAAATTTTTACGTTCTTTATTTCCGCTTTCGAGTTTTGTTTCGAAAAGGAAACAACATATGCGCGTGATCGGCTCGCTGAGGACGTGGACGGGTATTTTTCCTGGTGGAAAGTACGTGACGCCGCGTGCATGGCGGAATAATTAAAAAGTTATCGGCGCTTCTTAATCAGCAAGGTTGCGGCGACCTAGGCGGCTTCTTTTTGCAGTTGGGGTGGTCAGTGTCGTGTGTTCTTTGAATGTCCAGCACGTCCCAAGGCACTTGGCGGAAATTCATAAAAGTAATCAACGCAATTACACTTGATAGGGTAAACGCAGGTGAACGTACCTCAAGGCTACTGCAATTTTTACTTACCTTGGACAACATGAATTACGCCTTTATTATTTGCACAATTGCGGCACCATATAGTTTGTGAAGGAATTGAAAATTACTTTCAATTATTGTGGTTGCATAAATTGTTGATAGAAAAAATGCAAAATAATTGAAATTGATTTGGTTTGTACTTTCAGATTTTTATACAATCAAAATTTAGTTAGGAGTGTATTGATACAGGGCAACTGTTAAAATTTGAACTGTTGCCTACAGTTAGAAGTTAAAATACAATGTGAAATAAACAAATCAGTTCCCAAATCATGTACCAAAATGATCCACCATTAATAAAAATAAATGCTGTTTTCTTAGCATTGTTTGCCTCAATCTCAGTAATTACTTACGATCTCGTTGCAGTTTTATACAATATAAATAAATACTTTGCATGAAACCGCGATCTTGTTCAGTCAGTGTGGCATTTAAAGCGCATGTTATCTTTAACGGCGAAAATATTTCCACCTTTTTTACCAAAAAAGCAAACCATTAAACGTTATAGTTACTGCGTAAAAATACCATTTCAGCGAATAAACTTGTACTCTCTAGCACAAGACACGCAAAACAAGTTTGTCAAATCTACAAATATTTTAATCATCATAATAATATTTTATAGCAGCGAATTCAAAGCATACTCTTCTTCAGTAACAATTTTTGCTCAGAACTTTTGAACTTTAGATGATCTGTTTAGGGAAGTTATTCATATAATGAAACCTGTGCGTCACAACTGCTATTTAGAGCCTCAGGAAACATATTATATTCTGATTCAATGCAAGAGGCCTTCGTGCGGTCCGAATACTGTTCAAATTGCTCTGCTTCTGTTTGTGTAACATGTAATTGCGTTGCTTTTTATGGCGAATTCTCTTCTCTCGGTGCAGTCGAGGTCTAGGGTAGGCTCCGGTGTTGCCTGCAAATGACGTACGCTGCCAAGCATTCTCGCCTCTTAATTGCGTTTCCAGGCTTCCGAAAGATGAGACTCTTCAAAGACACCAAAACTCTCGGGTGCCGCGCTACATGAATTTGCCTGGACGCACGATTTAAAAATTCCTGATGTCCAAAACAGATTCATTTCTCGTCTGTATTTAGAAACTAACGTCGTGATTTATGACTGTTTTGGTCTACGAGTCATATTTGCGTCCTTGAGTAATTTGCGCCGACTTCAAGCATATTATCTGCTCACCACGCTGAAAAGCGTCATATTTCTCTCGCAGCATCTTCAAACAAAAAATTACTTTTAATTTGTATATTCCTTACCCTAAAAATTGGTTTTCATAGTTAGCTCCACTTGAGCAGCTTAAAGTGGAGACTCCAAGGACTATGCTGCTCGTTCAGCTAGATATAATTATTAAAAACTATACTGTCCATATAGGGAATTGCAAAATTTGGATGTTAATGTTTATTTAAAAAAAAAATATGTGTATATATAATACAGGAATCTTATGCATTGTCTTATACTCACTTCTAAAGTTAAATAAATAATTTATCTATCTCCCAACCTTTTAATTAGCAGCTTTAAAGCTGAATTTTAATGTTTAATTATTCATAAACATCAACTAATCTCTGATACTTTTGTTCCTGCAACTTTTTCTAACACTTCACATTGTCAAACTCTATATCAAACATAAGTTATCAATTTTTACCCTTTAGAAAAAGCCCAACCTTGGTTTTGATGCTCCCTGTCTCTCTTGCACGGATCGAGGGATTTCACCCGCAGGATGGGCTGCATTTAGAAAAAAGCAAGTGAAAGTCGGAACAAAGAGAAGCGCATAACGCACCGCAGTATTATCAGCACAAGTGTTTGAGCGAGGATTAGCATCATAATACACTTGTCTGATTGATGATATCTGATGGGCGTTTCAGACCAGAAGTGCAATCATTGACGAGTGCATTCATCGAAATCGAAATGCGCGTCCTGCCACTATGATTGATGATGAATAAATTGCGACGAATATTATTGAGCATGGGAGGAAGTGGAAATTCGGCTCCAATGATTTCAGCAGCAGACGCCAGACATGATTATCATTTGGAAACTTCAAAATATGTGGGAAAATATCTCAGACACTTTGCCTGTAAAAATCCTTCTTGAATAGGGTATATAGCAGTTGCAGCCGTCAAATTCAGACTTTCACTCTTTGGAATTAGCTTTTTCATTACAAATAAAAGGGCATTTTTGTAAAAAGGTGACAAAATTTCGTCAATCGATTCCTCTTTTCAGTTGGTACTTAGCAATAAGAAGTGCAGTTACTAGACGTTTCCATCGATGGATGATTCAGAATAATTATGTTGTTTTAGAGGTAATTAAGAACTGCTGTGATACGGCCTGGTATTTATTTTTTTCATCTCAAAATTGCACGGGGAGCTGAGCCTTTTTTTAATTTAATTCCAAAATATAGCATATGTTTGTCCTTCCCACTGGCTGAAATATAATCACAAAATCTTCGGGGGAAAATAATTTCCTGTTGCTGTAATCTTCTCTTTTGGTTTCCAGGGAGTAAAAAATAGTGATTGATAGGCTTTTGCTGCGGGAACAAATCAGCCAGTCATTGTTTCACCTATTAGTCAAAACTGGAAACATCTGTCAAGCTCGTCCTACTTTTTTCTCTGCTTAATTACAACCAAAAACAAGCTAAGAACCGTTAAAATGTGTAAATTCCTGGTGTTTATGCGTAAAGCGCATTATTGCATATGAAATGACCAGAGTTTCAGATAAAATCAGCGTCTGAAGACGTGTTTTCTCGCAGCTCACGCGAAGCAACAACAAATCGGAAGTGCATGACTTGCTGTTTTTGCAGCACTGGGGTGCCAACACAACATTCACACAAGAGCGGATGATGCGTCCGATTCTTTTGTCGGCCACCAGCATTCCTGCACGCGAATATATCTGCATTATGTGCGCGCGAGAGGTGTAAACGATACTGGCACACTGTATTGAGATGCATCTCTCACTCAACAACTCCAAAATGCACTAATGAAGAGGCACTCGAGTGTGAACACTTTATAAGAAATGAATCAATCATCGCCGCAGGCGCGGCTTTTGTTGTACCACTAAATGCACCGCATTTGACAGCTCATTCTTGGTTCATGGCTTGGCAGCAGCGCGCGGTGACAGAGATGACGGGAAAAATGTAGGCCTGATGGAGATTTAGAGCTCTTAAGCGCGCTGTTTTTGCGGCCGGTCCGAGGCAGATGCAAAAGGCCGCATTAAGGCAGCTGATAATTGCAAGGTGTGATTACATTATACGCTCTCTCCGCTCCTGCTTAAGACAAATAATAAACGCGCTGCTGAAAAACACTCGGAGCATCTGCCTATAAAAACTTTTTCTTGTTCTCCCGCGTGTGTATATTATGTGCAAGGGTTTCGATGCTTTTCGGCCAGCGATCGAGGTGAGTGAACTTTCGCTGCAAGCGCCTCTCAATGAAACTCGAAACAAATCAAACATTTATTTGAATGAAATGTAACAAGCAGGTGATCGATTTCTATCACTCTTTTTGTGACTTCCCTCACTTTTTATTCAGCTGCCGCGCGTATTTACTCATCAATAGATGACGACTCTTGAGTGAAGTCAAGTTTTGGCAGCTCACGCACAAAGTTTTCTGCTTAGTAAAAGCGTCTGACGTTTTTCGTCAATGCCGTCATCTCGTCTCGTGTTATGCAGAAAAGGGCATGAAATTGCGGTCTGCGATAAGATTGGCTCCATTGTATTGCTCTAAGCACATACTCATTATATACGAGAACCTTCATGTGCGGTGGGCTTTTCATCGAAATTGGCATGAAATGCGTTTCCAAACACACAAAGCAGGGGTCTTGATTGAAAATCTACTTTCACGAGCTGCCAGAGGTATTTGACTTTACCGGCTATTTTACATTTTTAATTGCCTGGCAGCTGCCCAAATAGGAAAATGACGCAAATAAATCATCTACCGAAATTGGATGTGATCTTCTGATTTGAATAACAAATTAGTAATTAATCTATCGAAAATTAATAATTAATAACCAGGCCGTGCCAAATGTGAGGCGGAGTTCAGGCATGTTTCTCTTGTTAATTAGGATGCATCGATGAGATGCTTGAGCACAGACCCTCATCGTCCACTTAATCATTATTATAACTAATCAACATCGCTAATCTCGGCTTGTGCTGGCAGGTCTGGAAAATTGAACTGACATTATTTATAATGATTTATAAATTCTCGCTTTTTATAGGTATGCAACTTTTCAAAATAATTATTTAAAATATTACTTATCATTCATTTCTTATATTACTTTTAGGGAGTGCAAAACGGATCATATTATAAGATATATTTTTCTGTGACTGCCTTTATGTTCAACCATCAAATAAACACAAATTAAGTGTCCAATTGCATTCATAGAATCGATTACTTTCGATTAAAACCAATAAATCAATAGTTTAATCATGATTTTCCCTCACTTAGTGCCTTCTTTTTTAATATCTGGGGCCCTCATTTCAAAATTCACAGAAATCAGGTGGTCAAATTGCAAGATTTTCCAAAATTCAGCCAAATTTTCAACGTTTAATTCATGATATTGTTTTAATTACTACTAAAAACAAGTGGTTATTTTACTCTGACATCATTTGGAAAAATAAATAAAAAGTTGCACGTTTAGAAACAGATTATTATATATACTCAGTTATAGTCTATTAATTTTAACCTCGAATTTCAAAATTAACCGTCTACGCCGCTCGCCATGATGACTCGCCAAACATTCAATTAATATATTCCAACAAAGGAAGGATGATTTATCATGTTAGCAAAATACACACAATTGAAAACTCATAACTTGGTGTTAAATGACTTTGAAATTCAATGCAAGCGCCCACAATAAAAGGAGAAGACGCTCCAGCTCGTTTTATAGAAAGATAATAAGGGCGGCCCACTCACAATCAGCGAGAAGGGGTTGTTATTAGTTACAGCGCAGAATAAGGGTAGCTGCCGAGTTCACACCTAGCCATTATTGTAACGGTGATTCAAAGGTGATAATGCCTTCCCAAATGTAATTACAGAGCACCCCAGATTAATGTCTATCATCGGTACACACAAAGATAACCTAAACTGCTGAAATGAGGTCTGGCGTTGCGCGCGTGTAATTAATCGTATTTACGGCGGCGAGCTCTAAAGGTGTCAAATTCATGTATTTTATTGCAGCGCAGCAGACAAAACAGAAAACGTCTGGTGTCATGGGGCGGCATTTCACCCTTTTAATCAAATGTGTGGTGCAGATGGGAGTAAAATAGTAACCTTTGTTCGTTGCAAAATCTATATATTATATGATAATTACTTGTTTATAAGTTTCTTCAGAGAAATTGCTACGTTATTTAGAATTTTGATGGTAATTAAAAATTGTTTAGTATTTACAAGTTTCACGTTTATATAGGATGCAAAAAGGAGGTTGAAGGTATGCTTTACCTATCTAGGGTAGATTGAGACTATAGTCTAATGGTGTGTGGTTTTTGAAAATCTGACATCTAGAAGCTGTGATTTAGGGAATGTAAGAAAAACTAAAAATAACAAAGCAACATTTTTGAAGTTATTATTTATAGATAAATCATCGGATAAATCAAATAAAGCTAAATACTAATCCACGTTTCTAACCTAATGTTTTACTTTCCAAAAATGTAAATTTTAAAATTAAAAAATTAATAATTAATTCCTTAAAATTTAATTTTCGTTTTAAAATTTGATTTTTGTAACCAACAACTTTGAAGCCAGCAGCAAAGCTGTTTTACATCTGAAAAGAATAGTTTTGAACAAAGTTAGAAATAATCCTTAACTTCCGGGGTTTGGGAGACAGAAGATGCTAATAAATCCCGCAAAAATTGGAATTTGGAGCCAAAAGTTTTATGAAAATATAAAAATTGCAAAATTACTTGCAGGCTCTAATAACGATTTTTTATATAAAAATTGCTTGGAAAGTGCCTGAGATTTACAATAATATTTTTAAATGTGAGATTTATGCTTTTAATAACAAAAAAATATTTAATTAATCGAACGTAAAGATCGTATAATAGTTTCGTCAGGTATTGATGTTGACTGAGCCAAGGAGCCCAGCCAGTCGACTTCTCTTGGCATTCCGAACCAACAAGAATTTTAATGATTTCGAAACTGCCGCCTTCTCAAAAAGGAATCATCAAAGCCAAAAGTGGTCACTGCGCCATTTTCCCATGGACAGCCCCTATATAATCATTTGTTGAAAAGCCGAGGGCACGCTTTAGCTCTTTGTGCCGCGCCGAGTATCGACAGAGGAGCGTCCATCCATCATTTCCAATTACACGACAGATTATCGAGGAATGCATCCCTTTCCCACCCGCAACCCCTTTCGGTGCGGCCAGTAATTAAAAGTGACGCGTGAGAGTCGCTCGCCGCGGCTTAGAAACCAAACGCCTGAATCATCCTGCTATTTCCATGATAACAGAAGTGATTCACCGAAAAATAAGCTAGGAAAGTGTTTTCTAAGCAGCAGCAACACCTTGCACACGCCGCTCGCGGACAATATCTTTTATATGCCATCACAAAACTCCCACATTGAAATTCCTCCCTTTGTCTAGGGTGGGAAAATCGCCTGCCTGACGTGTGCCGAGCACAATGGAATTAGGAACAAAAGTCGTCGTGTGCGCCGCAATTATTTGCCACTTTTCGAGCGTGCGTGCATCCGCTTTCCTCGTACTGGTCATGACTTTGGGCCACAAAAAGCATCAAATAATTAATTGCAGACCACAGGCGCGTGCACTGCAGGAAAAAAGAAAAAAAGCTGCACGTTTGCAGATAAATTTTATAGGTTGAGATTCTTAAAAAGGATGCGTTTAATTTAACAAAAACGAGATTGTTGGCAATAAACGTTTAGGTCTTCAAATTTGCCAAATTTTACAATTTTCTAATAATCCCCTTGATTTTGGTGGCATATAGTTTGCTATGTCTGCGGAGTTAAAACAGCTGCTGTACAGTCCGAGAGCGTGTGATATTTTTCTTTAATTTTTTTTCAATTTTTAGCTTTCCATTCCTTGTTCGCCTTTTAAAAATAAATTGTGCCTTTTCTTTTATATAGTTTATTCAATTCTTGGCGTGGCGTTTTTCCCTTTATGTTATCTTTCGATTCAGAAGTCATTTTTGTTGATTTTTCATCAGCGTGAGCTACCAGAGCAATCCGTGCAAGAATCTCTCTCACACAACGAACATGAACGCACACTTATCAAGGCGGGACACTCTTGAAATGAAGCAATTGTCGACCGGTTCGTTTTTTCCTTCGAGTATGGCAGAGAGAGCCGAAAGTACGTTTTCGGTTCAATCACGAATTCTCAAGTGGAATTCTCGAGTGGTGCGGAGATCTTCCGCGGCGATTGTGTCGCACTCGCGGTGAACCACAAACAAGATTAAACAAGCCTTTGTCATCTGGATATCTCTTAAGAGGATTTGCGACAATGCAGACATGCCATCCAGCTCATCATCCGCCTCTTTTTTTGTCCTTGGCTCATTCTTTTTTAATCATACGACGAAATAGCTCTGCGCCGCGCTGCTACTTGAGATGATAAAATGCCGTGCGAATCATTTTCCTTTTTCAACGACTCTCTTCTATATTCTCTGCAGCGTGTAATGCGCTCAGAGGAAGAAAAAAAAATCAGATTCACTTCTTCTAAGCTTTTTGTGCCACGCTCAGCCGGGACAATGGATTGTTGCAAAAATATTTTGCAGCTCACCTAACGGAATAAATACACAGGCACGGACAAACACTCCTTGTGAATATGTGCGCACGTAATCTTCTTGTTTGCTGCTTTTTTGGCCACTTTTGTGCTCAGGCGGTTCGTTTTAATACTTATTTTATTCACTGACCACTCGCTCCCAGGGGTCGGTTTAATTCAATTTAGATATTATCTGCCCAGCAGAAGGCCAACCAAGCAACGCACCTATACATCCGCTATAGATTTCGGTCTTGAACCTCCTTAATCGGCTTATTTTGGAAAAATTATTATCTAGTGTGCATGGCAAACGTTTGAAATTTTTAAAACGTGCCTTATAGTTGCCCTATAACATTTGTGAACTTCTAAGATAATTTTAAAGTGTTTTTTTCTTCTACTAATCCAATTTCGTTTATACTTCCCAAAACAGTTTTTCGACTTTTTCGTGTTTTTCAATATTGTCACTCCCAAATCTCGAGTTCAAAACATCATAATTTTAAAAACTGAACACCGTTAGACTCGTCTCGATTTCCCCTAACCAGCTAAAGAGTTTAAGGTTGCTTTTACTCCACCCCTAAATTTCTGTATGTCAATATCCCCTTTCAAAAATGTTGTGAATTTTTCAAAACGCTTGAATTTGTATTATTTTAAAATTAATTTTATTGTACTGTTTCTATTTTTTAGATAAGGGATGGGGTGGTAATTTATAATGAATTTTGAATTATTTAAAATATTTTTAAGTCCCGAGGAAGTATGCTTACAATTAGTAGTTTTGCCATTAAAATTGTAGCATGGGGTTGAAAGGGGCAGGTTAACCACTTCCTTAACCATTTAGCTGATCAGGGGAGGTTTAGAGGAGTCTAACGGTTTGTAGTTTTTGCAATTCTGATAGTTAGAACCTAAGATTTGGAGTTCGTAATAACAGCAAAACGTGAAAAAAATCGAAAATTTTCCAAGATTTGAATTTTTCGAATTTTTCGAGAAATAAATATAAAAAACACTGAAAATTTTACACAAGTTCGCACATGTGTCGTGGTACAACTTTAAAGCTTATTTTAAATCAATTGTCGTGTCATCTTAATCGTGTTATTTCATCTGTGACATTTTGTGCAATGATAAGAAAAATAAATTTAATTTTTATTTATGAATTTTCTAGCAATGCTGTCGCCTGTCAGCATCATCTCTTTATTTCTGTTAGCCAAACAGTCGTTGGAGAAAAATAACTGCCGAGTGAGGAGAGTTGAACGAGCGAGCAAGTGCAATAATTCCCACAGATCATCAGCCGTGCACACACATGGTATTCTCTCTCGGCAATTATAAAAAGTGTGCAGTGTACCGGCGAGGAGGGTGGTCAGAATCCAACCCCACCGAGGAAGCCAACCAACCCCTTTCCTATATCCATAAAACGCTTTACACACGCAGTTATTATGATTGGGAATTGTGTGTTATTATTTTTTGCGTGGTCTGCTGAAATAATAAACGAGACAAACGTGCATATGCTCCGCGGGAGCTTTTTTCGAGTCGATTTTGTAATAAATTGAAGTGCTCCCGGGGTGGGTTCCGTGCCCCGCCGACCACTCGACATCCAGAACACTTACTTACTTTTACTTCCGCGCGTTTTTTCATGCGACGGTGTAAAATTACGAGGCCATTGTGATTGAAATATGAATTATGATACAGCACACAAACCACCCAGAGGTCTTAGCTGACCACTTTTTGCCGCAATCGGAAGACGGTTTAATTGGATTAACGATCTGAACAGCATGACCGTCGGAATTAATGTCCTGAGTGTGGTTACGCGCCATTTGATGACAGCCGCAAAGTTGGAAACGCTTTTGCTTTTAGGGGTTGTTTTCCTAACCCGACTTCGGTTGAAAAAAGGACATTTAATCCTTCACCCAAAGTGAACAGCGGCTGTTTCCTTTATCATCGCACAATCGGTCGCATAGGACGTTGCCTCATACAAACAGCTTCTGTGGCTTTGAAAGTGCTGAATCGGGCGCGAATGAATGAATAATGGGGGAGGGTCCCTTTAAGGTTAAACCTTACAAATAAATAAAATCGTGTTGTCAATGGTGGGAATACCGTGAGAACTCTTTTTTTATTTGCCGATTTTAGCAATTTTGTAGAAGTGGAAGATGTTAAAAATTTAAAAATAGATTAGACAATCTTTGGTGAGGCAAATCGATCGGAGGTCATTATTATCACAACATTAATAATCGTAATATGTGTAATTTCACCTTTTGGAAGCTATTCTGGGTGCTCAAGGTCAAGATTTTGAGCAGAAGGAATTCTGAAAATGTGCTTATACGTTGTACCACGACATAAGTGATCTTATGTAAAAATTTCAGAGTGTGTTTTCTATTTGATTTTCGAGAAACTATATGCTTTAAAATTTAAAAAAAACTTGATTTTTTAATGATTTTATATCCAAAAGGTTTAGGAATGCTCAACCTCCACCCCTAAATTACTATAACATTTGCAACCCCCTTGAAATAGCCAAACTTGAATAACTCTGGAATTTCAGCAGGGGAATGAAAGAAGTGGAGGTTTAAATGCATCATTTGTTCAGGGGAGGTTGAGACGAGTGTAACGGTGGGTGGTTTTCACAATTCTGATGGTTGGAACCTGAGATTTAGAGTTTACAAAATTACACAATTTTTATTCTTTTTAAAGTTCACTCTTCTTATTTTGTCTTACATGAAATTTAAATTGCTTTTAAGGGAAATTTCATAATATTTATGAAATAAAAAATTTCAAACCCGATTCAAGTCAATTCTGACGCAGCGTGACAAATTTGAGCTCAGCCCATTGAGTAAGTAAAGCTGCGACTAAATAATTTCTTGAATAGGTGGACAGCAAAAAATTTTCCGTCTGACCGGAAGCTTAAAAGGACAATACGAAATTTTCACGTCCTGGCTTGCAAAAAAAAAGTCGTAATCGCCTTCCTTCTTAACCTCGATCATATACTCGGGAAGAAAAACCAGATTTTCCAGCGAGGTGACAAAGAGAGGGCCCCTTAATCAGATATTCCCGTCCGTTTTCAATGCGACGAGAGTGTCCTCTTCTTTCTAATCCGGCCCGTACGCCGTTTGTCACAAATGGTTAATGCAATTTCCCGAGGAATTCAATATTTTTTTTGCCCCGCCGCGAGAGCAGATTAAGACTCGGAAATCAAAGCGCGCGCGCGGCACTCGAAACGAACTTATCTGCGCGCGCGATATTCCGTTAGATTAGCGCGGGCCACCGACCATTAGGGGGATACACCCCACCCCGAGCGGCGAGCAACCCCCGCGAGCGCCTCGGCCGCAAAGAGAGAATGTAATGCCGCCGTTGATTCGGCCCGCAGCGACTTCAACGCGCGCGGCAGCAGCACACAGCCGGAACAGTTGGTGTGGGTCAGCAAGGGTGCCAGCCATCTGTCACACGAGGCAGAGAGAGAGAGGGTGGCTCGATCGCTCCGCTCGCCCTGCGTGTACTTTACTGCGCTGCACTTTAATTCCTTCAGCCCGCCAAAACACTCCAGCCCATTATTCCACCGCGCACACACGTTACAGCGAGGGAAGTGATAAAAATACACAATTATACGTTACTTCCTGATTACTATTTTTTGAAAGATCTTATCAAAATTTGGACTAAATGTTATGTGCAGATGACATGTTTGGGTTAATATTAGTTTTTGAAAATTCTTCTTCTTCAAAACTCGAATAAAGACGAATTTTAAGACTTTTTCGTGCTTTGCAGATTTAGTATACTCTAAATTTCGGGTTCTAACCATCAGAATTGCAAATACTGCACATAGTTTGACTCGTCTCAATCTGTCCTGTTCATCCAAAAGGTTTAGCCCAAAAATTGCCCCTTGAGAGTAGTGAATCCCTTGTAACGCTGAAATTCTTTATTCTTTATTTGGATTTAATTCTACTAGTGAATATTTCCTATTTAAATTATAGCAGGGGGTTGAAAGCGTGGAGTAAGCACCCCTTATACCCTTCAGAAGGACAAGGGAGGTCAATACGATTCTAACGGTGTGTTATCTTTACAATTCTAATGGTTTAAACCCGAGATTTGAAGTTGGCAATGTCTGCAAAATACGAAAAAGTCGAAAAATCATGTTTTCCAAGTTTTGAAACGTATTTTCTCCAAAACAAATATAAAAAAACACCCTGAAATTTTTTTACACATGTGGTGGGACAACTTTTGGCACATTTTCAAAATTCAAAAATCCTGAACTCTTTTCCAAAATCACCATTAACTCTTAAAATTAACATAAATCACCTTTGACCTTGACCAAGGACATACAATTTGTTGTTAGTTCAATTGGGCTTGATGAGAGGAATCAAAATATCCCCTTACTTTTGAAATTGCACCCCGGAGAGATGAGGCATTGAGTTTAAAATTTAAACAATGTGATTTATGAATTACCTTTTTCAAAAATAATTTAAAAAGTAAAAAAATGGTTATATAGTAATAATTTGGATCCACGCAGAGTTAAATTTTTACACACCCCCTCAGGCCCCCCGTAAATATCAGCCTTTTGTGCCGGTTCAATGAAAGTGAGCGTTACCGTCGCGCGCTTCTCTCGCTTTGGAATGATTGCACACGTGGGTGTTTTCAATAAATACAGTTGCGCTGCAATGGGGAACAATAATAATACCAGGCCGAATTTTACAGCAGTGTGTGTATGGGGTGTACAATGCTATAGAAGGGCCAAAGCTTTCTGATTGGGTGCGATTGTTGCTATGATAGAGCATTTTCGCGTTTCTCCTTCTCTAACAACAGCGGATTGAAAAGACATTTCCAGTTCAGTGGTTAAAGCCAAAATGGCTGTTTCATTTCATATTTTTCTAGACAACTCAATCAATTCAAAATATATTTTATTTGTAGAAATGTTTCCAAGCTATATGTAAAATCCGAGTTTTTTCTTTATTTATATTTCAATATTAAGGTTGACAGGAAAATTCACAATCTTTTAAAAAAATTATATTCCCCTGTTGACACTGTACAGGAGGGAGAAGAAACACATTTTCATCATTTTATTCCCTGAAGACAGACGTTAAATTTCACCCCTCGTGAACGAATTTAAGCAAATCTCCTGCCATTTTACAAAATCACTGACTCGTTACGGTGCATGGAAAAATTGACTTGATACAATTTCGAGCAACAGTGTCATGCATGCAGGTTGGAATTAATTTTGATAATCTGATTCGGCATGCAGGTCGCTGCGCAAAGTTCACGTTCGAGTATTAATTGGCGCGGCAACATATTTTTGATGGCTTATCTCAGCGCGGAGGCGTTTTTGTGGCATATGCTTCCACCTGTTGCCACAGAGAACGAGCAAAGTTCGTTACTTACTCTATTATGCAACAGTATATACGCTGCTTAATTTACCTGTGGGGAACTAGAGTTGACTTTGATATTTATACTCACAATCTGTGATCCTTACATATCCTGTCTCGAAAATGGATTTGGTGTTTGTCCAAGTTCAGCATATGGTTTCATTTTTAATTCGAGCATATGGGAAAACTGTTTACTGCTCTGCTGAGTGGGACACAGCACTTTTTATGGTTTTTTAAAGCAGGAATTATGCTTAAAACTCCTATATATTTCTAAACCTAAAGGTAACAAATGTTACATTAAGTTAATTGTTTTACTAAAATAATTTAACATTTTACAAGCAACTAAAAAAATCTGTAATTGGTTTTGCACATTCCAAACAATTTTATTAATAAAATTAGAAAAGAACATTATTTAAATTTGTGAAGATGCTGGACATTGGACATGACTTGTATTTTTGAACTAGAAATAATAATGTGGCGGGGAGTCAGATTCCTCTGAAATATAACAGAGGAAGAAAATTCCAGATATGAAAACAATTCGTGTTTTTTATCGCATTATGGCGGCTAAAGAGACGTTTCAGTTTCATAGCGTTGCCTTTTTCGCAGAATCCATGCCGGTTACGATGGCAGTTGATTTTCTGTCTCAATTTCCTGCGTGTCCGGATCTTTGGAACAGAAAGGAGTGCTTTAGTTGTACTCGAAAGTTTATTGCAAAAAACTAGTGATATAAAGAAAGTTCAATAAATTAACAGAAAATAAAAAATGAACCCTTCCACGGAATTACCACAATTTGAATAACCTTGGTGAAGTTATGAATTGAAAGAAAAAAATGTATAGTTGGTCGCATGTACGGCCGTCCCTTTACTCTACGACTATTTACATGTCCCAGTGAGACTTTGATTTGTCAGGAACTCCAGACTAACAGCATTCTTAATACACCTCTTAACGATACGAAAACGGAGAGGTCAACTTTAACAGAATTTATTTCTCTGTAGGGATGCCCCCATTCCGTCAAACAATGACCATTCTGCAACACACAATTCTCACAACAGACAAATCACATTGTTTGACGAGAATAATAAACCGACGCGACGCAATTCAAGAGAGAGAATTCCTGCAACAGCCTAGACGACCGGACCAACCCTGAGGACAAACTGGACGATGATCCTGTAAGATGTAAAGATCGCCATCGCAGCGAGACGATGTTACTTCCGTCCACGATGTAGTCGATCGCACGCCAGGCAAGAGGTACACACTTCGGATGCTGCACCCCGCTTCACCGAAGTCCCTGACGAACCCACTCGGACACGTCCCGATACTCCCGAGCCTTTATTCCGTCCCATTCTCCGAGCCTCACCACTACACATATTCAGCCACGCAGTCAAGTCTACACTTTTCTGATGTCGTCCCATCTACCACAAGTCGCAGTCCACACACGGAGCCTAACAACATCCACTTTAATAAAATTCATAATATAGAGGAAACAACTGCGCATAATAATTACTATAGTTCTTTCACCTCGCCTTTGATTTCATTTTACCTCTGCCTTTTTACTAAAATGAAAAATTCGGTCCAATTAGTAATTTTTCAACAAATAAAAATTTTTGCTTGATATTGGAATAAAAATTTCGTATAATTTTATTAAAGCCGAATTTTATTATATGTTTTCGATATTTTATTAAGATGAATTGCAATTTTCTTAATATGGCTTACATATTATGCACATTTATTTAATTATTATGAAGAAAAATGTAATCTACACAAACAATCAGGGTTTGCTTATTTTTCAGTTCAGTTTTTTTCACTTTTCGAAAAAAACCAACAAGAAATATCCTGTATTTTGCAGACAGTACATTAATAGTTTTGATGCATTCTCAAATCAATCATAATGACCGATCCAAAGGGCTATAAAATCTTTTCAATATTATTTTTTTATCATTTTCGGAATCAAATTAAATCTATAGTACGTTAAAAAATTAACTTAGGTTCAGTTTTAAACTGTAATCTATGAAAACTAATTTTAATTCGGTTAAAATGTTGAGCAAAAAAAATCTTTAGGCACAAAACTGCACCCAAGAACGCCATTTATCCACAATGATTTATTTAATAATTGGACCCTGTCGAAAATGAAAAATAATTTATTAATTTAGTAATTAGTCGGTGGAGTGTTTTTTTTAATTTGATGGTTCAAGTTTTCGAGTGAAAATGCTATTGAAATAACCAATTGCGTTAGTTTTCCTATTTTTATGTTTAAATTACAATTTTGCAATTGAAAAGGAATTACCACAAAATTTCTGGAAAACCCTTTTCATAAAGATTGAGAGCTTTTGAAAAATTTCAATATAAAATTGATCAATAATTGCTATTTAATTCAATTTTCCGCTTCTCTTTAGTTTTTGTTTTAATCAGGAGCGTGTAATAGTAACCATTTAAAATTTAAAGGTGGACAAACAAAATTTTCCCACAATTAGCAGGTGACCAATTTCTAACTGTCTATCAAAACTTGCAGTATCCAAGCGCAATTAGAGCTGTAGAAAGGAGAAAGAGAGGATGCACGAAACAAAATTCAGGATGTGAAAGCTTTTCGATGGAGTGGTGCTCCATGAGAAAGGGACGCACCTGGCAATGCCGCGCGCATCCTCGTGCACACGATGTCAGAACATACCCCTGTTCAGGGGAAGAGCAGTGCCAGGGTGAGAGAAATTCCATATTGCACACTAATTGCAGCGTGGGTGTGGGAACGAGTGAAATTGAAATTATACACCAATTATTATTCAATAAGAGTAACCTGCTGTGCAGCTCTTAGCTAAATTTCAGGAAATTGACCGTGTAATGCAATTTATAACAAACAAATAATCTGACTGAACAGGAAATGTTCGGTGTTTTATTTTATCCTGATTAAATTAGTGCTTTAATTATTTTGTATTGTTTATAAGCGGGATAAAAAAGCGTATGTTTTTAAAGGCAGAAAATTAAAAACATAATAATGAGAAGCTGATTCAATTAGGCTTTGATTTCCATGAATCCATTAAAAAATAATAAACATAAATTGCTTTGAGAATAAAGCTTTACAGAAAATTAGTGAAAATCCTTTTTACCTTTTACTTCCAATTAAAAAGTAGGAAGAAAATATAAATTGCCATTTAAGAGAGAATTTCACGATTTGTTTTACAATGTTGTGAATTTTTCCTCATAATTCGCAAACCATCGAATTGATTGCAACGTAAGGGATTGAACTCAAGCGAAAAATCACTGAGAAATTTGAAAAATCTGATATTTAACCGGTCTTCGTTCCTGATTCCATTACTGCACATTGTTTTTTTTAACTTTCACAAAAATAATCTTGCAAAATGTATTTAACTGAAAATTTCTGTTAAATTTGTCACTAATTTTTGGTGCCTTAATTATGTAATTATTGCAGCTGCATGAACCAAAGTCATTTTACGATCATTCTTCGTAAAAATATTTTTCAATTGATTAAAAAAAACAGTGTATATATTTTCCAATTTAGTTCGTTCAGCATATTTGGCCCACCCAGGTTTCGTTTTTGAAATTACGAACGCACGGTCCTGATCACTATCAAATGCGTAATTTTGTGCAGTTTTTTCGGCGGCTGGCCAATTAAATTTAATTAGGCGCCGGAGACATACGCGCGCACGCAGCCGCAGGAGTATACACGTATAATTGGGTGCATAAAAGGACAAAAGTTGAGTGTGTAAAGATGGCCAATCAACTCATTTGTTTATTGGTGCGTCTGAGAGAAATTTGCAGGCACGGCCGCATGCAAATGAGCAAACAAGCCATTGGCCCCTTGATTATGTTGTTGATGTCTTCTTCTGAGAGTTATGCTAATTAAATGGCCGTCTTCCCCTTGTGTCGGCCGGCCGGCTGACTGAGGGAAACACGAATCGCGTCTGGCCACTCGCTGCCCGCAGTCGCATGTGTCACTTAAAACAAGCGGCACAGCTAATAAATTTATTTTCGCGCCGCACTTGCATTATCGCGTCTCTCTGTCTGCTTTCGGCTGTGTTTACCTTGCCCAGACGGGTGGGAAAACATAAAATTTTATGTCTGCTCAGTTCATTTCGTTTTGTACTTGATGGGAGGTTTCGGTTGCTCTCTGTGACTCCAAATTTGGCACACACGTGTGACACTCCTCTCATGTCTGCATATATCATTGAGTAATTATGGAATTTGATTCAAATGTTAATAGTATACTGTTTCAAAAATTTAATTTAATGGATTCCATTGGTGCTAAATTTATTTTTGACTTTGATCAAAGCAAGAACTAGCGTAAAACTCTTTATCGGTGTCATAAAATTTGTTTTATGGTCGATTTCATATTAAACAATTTGGTTTATAAACGTTATTGTTTCATTTATTTTGCCAAGTGTCTTAAGTGAAATAGCCGCGTGTTTTAATTTTCAATTAAAATTATTAATAATCGATTTTGCATAAAATATGACCAAATTTTGGAACATTTCTCATTTATTTATTTTATTAAAACATGTTATCTGTGAACAGTGACCACTGGAAAGATCGTAAATATGTCATGCGAATTTTGAAATGGGGGTGTCAGGGTCCCCCACGCTCGAAACGAAGGCGCGTGGGGACTTATTTTCAGTTATTTTTATTCATTGAGTGTTCTATTTTGTGAACGTTAGCTTCTATTGAACAAGGCGCCTCGTACGAGGCTGCCATGGACGTAGTTTCTTTTGTGTTTTCCGTGGCAAAAGGGTATTTGGTGAATGAACAGGGGAATACGTTAGTTTGAAGCAATACCTGCAGTTTATTCAATCCAAAATGTTCAGGTTGGCGGCTCAGGTCCACAAAGGAGAGAAAGAGAAAAGATCATAGTCCATCTGTCCGCTTCGCCGACCGTTATCCCTTAATGATAGAGATTCTCATTGATCCCTCTTCCAATAAAGGGATTTAACCCAAATGACAACTCTTATTTTTCTCTCTTTTCCTAAATATCCTACTGAACGCTATTGAGTACAATTGTATGGATACAATTGTATTTTTCGGTAACCTATCGTCAGGGTAAACACTTCACTGGAGGCGTGCTACTCCGGAAAAAATAGAATTCCCTGCTGGCACGTATCGCAAAGTGTGGGAATATTAAAAAAATGATATTTTACAAAAATCCTTAACAATTTACAAATTTATCAGAAATTTTAGAAAAATAAATTACTCGGCAGTAATTCTAGTATCGTGAAAAGCATTTCTTAAGAATATAGCTTAATGTCACAAATAAATAAATAAATAAATTCATCACGATGTGAATGATAGAAATTTGGTGAGAATTATTTTTTATTCAACGATTTTAGCATTTTTTTTACTTTGAAGCTATTAAAAATTTCAAAATCAATTAAATATTACAGATTGGACGATCTTTGATGAGGCAAATCTATTAGGGACTGGAAGCTCTAGAACAAAACTGAAATTACTTTTTAGGGAGATTTCATAATATTTATTAAAGAAAGAAGTAACCAATTTAAGTCAATCCTTAAAATTTTAATAGAAGGCCCGGCACTTATCGCAAAACGTTAGAAATTGAAAAAATGACGTTTAGCTTAGATTTTAAGCTCAAAATCTTTAATATTTTACTGATTTATCAGAAATTTAAAAAAAATACTCACCACCATAGACTCTAGTATTGTGAAAAGCATTTCCTGCATTTGTGGTCAAATTTCATCGCGAGTGAATACACAACAATCGAGCTGTGCCCACTTTTCCGGCCACAAGCATTCTCGGCGTCGCCACACAGGAAGAAAAATTGCATCGCGACGCGGCGTGTCCGTCTCCCGCGGCTCACGCACTTTTTTCTCTTGTGTGTGCCGATGCCGAGAAGAGAAGCAACCGCGCGCCGCACAAAAAAGTAATTATTCGCGGCAGGACGACAATGAAACCGGAGAGTGGTCCAGCGGCATTCATTTTCACGAGCTCATAGCCACCGACAATGGCCGGCTCATATTTTATTTATCATAATAAATGCACGAGATCCACGTGAACGGAAGTTGCGGGGTGAAAACAAAATTACGCGCACGCACGCCTAGTTTCTGCGCGCATTCAATGCGGACGACCGGAGTAAAAATAGAGAGCGTGAAATTCGAAAATGCACCCCGACTTTTGGACTCTCATTATAAAACATACATAAAAGTACAGTCGCATGTTGTTGTTTTGCATCGAGTGCTTGCCCGAAATAATGAGGGGTGTGGGCAGAGCAGCGCGTGCCTACCTCGTACCCTTCGCACACTTTTGTTCGCTGTTTCCGCACGAGGATGACAGGCAAATTAATGTGGGAATTTCTTCTGAAATCGTTCACATGCGACACTCATTTGTAACCGGGGGGTTGCGACCTTTGTTTCCAAATAATCCTTCAATGACGATAATTTTCAATTGAAGGTTTCAACCTCGTTTCCAATATAGCTAGGGAAAAGTCATCTTTAACCAAACAAATATAATTTTAAAAACTTTTTAGGACTGTTGCAATTGAAAATGTCACTTTCATACACTATTCTACTTCTTTTTATTACTTTTTAACCTATTTCCTCTACATCGATATTTGATTTAGTTAATTCAGGTTAATGACCCAAGCATTGAATGTAACTGTAATTTAGCAATTCATTTGACATGTTTGCAAATGTTCGAACAGCAACAGATGTAATTAAAACGTTGTATCGAAGATATAAGCAAATAAACACAATTCCAATTACAATTGATATGTCAGTGTCACACATTTATATAAAAACATACTATATTTAGTTCAATCTATTTTATTAATCATCTCTTAACCAAAACTGGTTAAAATATAAAAAATATTTGTTAAATAAATTAAAATAATGATTTTTAAGTTTCAAAATGTTTTATAAAACATCTTGTTAATAATAAATTAGTGAAAGAATGCGTGCAACCATCATCTATTATTTGTAAATTTTTGCTGCTTTTCTTTAAGTAAATTTTTATGCTGTATATAGTTTTGAATATCATATTTTTCGCAAGTCATGCCACAGAAATTACGTCTACAATCGGAATTACAATCAAAAAGAACCGTCGTTGTATTGTTTCAGAAAATACAGCCAGCAAATTTTGTATAATAATGTCTATCAGGAAAATCTAGACCACATTAGTTAAATCTTGTTTAGAAATCATCATATTATATAATACATATGTATAAATTACTGTAGTAATAGTAAGACGTAGAAATGACTGAGCTTTATTTTTCATGTTTATCGAGCAGCAAATTTTAAGAACCAAAAGGAAAAACTCTTTTCAAAGCAGCAATTCAAGCCAAAGGGGGAAATCGACGGACTTCCTTTTAGAAAGCTGAAGTGCGTGAAAAGAGCCATTCCATAAATTAACAAGAAAAATATGGAGACGGCCGGAGTGAGCAAATAATGAATCCCAAGCGCCCCTTTATGAAATTCCCCACAGAAATAGGCGGCGTGTGTGCAAAGTGGATGCACTTGGAGATTTGTGTTTACTTCCTGGATGGCGCAAGGTTGCCTCGAATTTCACCCTCTCGCAGCGGCTGCGCGCACACACACCCTTTTGCTTTTTTAAGGCGAAACTGTGCACTAGCTGCGTGCCTCATGGCTCGCACTTGCCGACTCTCGGCGCGTGGGACTCCTGCACTGGAGTATGCCGGAGATGCTGCAAAACAGGCGGGCGGGACTGTTTCCTGTTGTGCGCACAGCACATGTGATTTCCGCGTTTGAAAAATCCATCGCCACCGACTCACGATCAGCACAAATGTGGAAACATTCCTCTCAGAGAGTGACACAACTCATTTCCTCCTTTGCCTCAAATGAGTCTTTACCCAAAACTAGGACAAAACTTTTAGGGCTGAGACAAAATTTACAAAATAAGCATTTTTCAAAATTAAATTCAATATAGAAAGACTTTCGTTACACATATTTCTGAAAAATTTATTGGTTTCCCAAGCTACCCGAATTATCACGCTGAAAAGGATTGATTTGTATAACTTAACTAGTCTTGGAATGGTCTAGCACTCTCATTCAAGGGGTGAGAAAGAGCAGGGATGATCGTTCAATTTGAATTTGAGCACATTATACTTGTTAACATGCTCGATAAATTGCTTTATATTTGCGAAATAAACATTTTCACAATTTTAGATGGGGTGGAAAAGTTGTTGACACCCTTTAACTTCTTCAGCTATCTATAGGGGAGGTCATGAGGAATTGAAGGGTTTGATTCTTTTGTAAAACTGATGCTTAGAAGTGGAGATTTGAAGAAAAATATCGTTCTGTTGGAGACCATTGTTATAAAAAAACAGTGCTGAATTATCTTCCTGTCCTGTGATGAGCTAACGATAGTTTCAGGGTAATAAACGCTCAATGAAGAAGTGAAGTACTAGTATTAAATCATTCAGTTATTTAGGGTGCAAAAAGGGGGTTGCAGAGTTGGCATCCTTAGACTACTTTGGCTGTCTAGTAGAGGAGATGAAGACTATATAGTCTAGAGGTGTTTGGTTTTTGTAAATCCAACTATTAAAAGCTGAGATTTGGGCGTTACAGCCTTTTTTGAATCCCCAAAAACTCTATTTCGACTATTTTATTTAAATAAAAAATAATAAACAAATTAAAATAACCTATTTCATATTCTGATAGTTAATACAACCTAATTTTCGCATTAGTAAAGAGCTTTTGAATTTGAGATAATAGTTAGATATTTCCCCTCCTGCAATTTGAAAAATTATTTATCATCAAGAGGCAGCTAAGCATTTAGATATTTATGAAATTTCATGAATTTACACAATTCAAACCTCTCCGTCGCGACGGTAATTATGAAGCATTAGATTTTCGTCGTCAGCAGCCTTCTGGGTTTGCGTGTGTTTTTAGCGTCGCTGAGAAGAGTTCCTCAAAAAGTGGGAGCACACACCCCTTCTCGTTGGCGACGCTCGGTGGCCACATGCGGCACACAAATGCAGCTCAAATCCAGAGCACTCGGTGGCACCACGCCACTTATGCTCTTTTTAGTGTTTGGCGTGTCCTCTGCTTTTGATAGCATCACCTCCAACGTGCGTGTCTGCTGCTTTTACTTGAAATTGGATCCGTTAAGAGTGCAAAAGACACGAGTTGCACTTCTCTTTTATAGCTCTCTTGATCGAAACCTGATCAGCAACAACTGCGCTTTTGGTGTGAAAATGAAACCAGAGTGATCTATGCTTTCAAATTTAACTTTAAATTCAACTTTATTCGGTTTTCTGACACATTAGGAATGCGTGATTAAGTAACCTGCGCCCTTAATAAATTCTAATACATAATAATAATGTGTATCCGAGCGAATATAAAATGGCTATTTTACAAAAATAAATATTTTGTAATTGAGTTACAATTTTATGTACAGACTTGGATATATATAATTTTATAATACAGATCCAGCGCTCAGCTTGGATTAGAAGCAATCATGGGGAAGTGGAGCTAATTAACTAAAAGACCTTTTATAATGTTAAACATTTCCAGTTGGAGATCATAGTATTAATGAGAATAGGCCTAACAATCAAGTGTTTACGACGGTGAAAGACAGGAAATCGGGATAGAGGCGGCGTGTGTATAATTGAGAAAATATCAATTGGCCAAGATAACGATCAGCAGCACCAAATACAAGGAGAGATTTATCATTCACAAGGCACAGCGGCCAGCAAAATTTATTGATTATTATAGCTAGGGATGTGCAAAACCGGTCATCGACTATTTTTAATAAAAAAATGAGCACGAGTCTAGAATTCTGAGGAATTTGGAAATTGAATAATCATGCAAAACCTATTAATCGATAGGATTTTAGCTGAATATGTCAGTAAAAATGTTTCATTTGGGGAACCACACGTCCCCATTTCATAATTCCCACCCTCTTTCAGTTATAATCTATTTGACGTATTTTTCGTTTTTAAAAATAACAATATGTTGAACGTTATAAAACCGATAATTTTCTTCAAAATCGATTATTTTGAGCTAATAAGATAGTATCGATGAATTTTGCACTTCCCTATTTATTGCTGATGGCCGGCGACTTTGTTTAAAATTCCAACAAGATCGACCATCGGCAGGAATGGGATTTTCTTTTTTAAAAAATTTATCACAATATTCTCATAGGATTTCAGCTTTATGGTTTTCATAGAAACAAACTCCAGCGGAGAAACAACAAGGCACCATAATTTGTAAATGTATTTGTTCCTGACGTCCTGAAGCTCGTTAGTTATGCGGAAAGACGTTGTGTAAAGTGCGTATATAAAAATATTCAGATTTATGTACAGCGATATGAATGGCATCCTCAATGGCGACGGCGAGTCCTCAATTTGAGAGCGAAAAGGCACCACGGCGAGATCTCAGGAGACTTCCTTTCAGGGGTTTTAACTCGATTTAAATGAAACCTGCAACAGAAGAAAAACGGGTGCGTGTTAAAAAGTGTGACGAATTTTGGGACACATAAAAACGTCGCGAGGGCAACAAGGCGAATTTATCGAAAAACGGTTCTGATTAAAATTCAACTGTGAGTGTGTAACGAATGCTTGGAAAGTCTGAGGGAGAGATTTTCAACAATGCCGGGGTAATTGTAGCATGACTAGAGAACTGGAGCGACCAGTGTGCGCGCGGGGTGATTTATTCCCTTTTGTTCGGGCATCATCCCCCTGAAAGTGCACTATTCGGAAGAGATTCCCTTGCTCGCTGGGTCGCTCGCTCGCTCGCGTCCTCAGGTGACACTGCAGGCATAATGCGTAATCTTTTATTGTGGAGCGCAACAATGCCGCATCCCCATGATATTCATCCTCTATCTTGGCAACATTTCAAAAGAATGAATTTCGGATTTTGATCGGAAATTTCTGTTAGATATCAATAATAAACGGAATCAGCATGCTGGGAGGGGCCTTTTTTCGTTGCATGGATATTCGTCCTCCTGCTCAAGCTCTGTGTGTGTGTGTATGTGTGGATTTTTTCTCACATACTATTCTAGCCCCGCGAGACCGTGTAAGCCTTTTACACAATAGAGATTTGGCATGCATCAAACTGGACACTAAAAATTCCTATCAGGTATGCCGTTTTCTGCTTCTTTTTATTGAAAATTCGAACCCTCCCTTTTGAACTTAGCGGGAAAGATGTGCCCGCACGATACACAGCACGCTGCGCTGCAAAAAGAGCTGGCGATTTTTGTCTTTGATATATGAAAAGATGATGGGATTTCTATATCTCAATTGAAATGTAAAGCAGCACACACAGAGGTATTTTTATTCATTGCCAATATTATTTATGTGAAGGCCCCAAATTGACAGGATAAAATCTTGCTCGCAACAAACCAACCAGCAACTTTTTGCCACCGCGCTCATGTGAATGGACATAAGGAGAAAAGAAAGAGCGAACGACGAGAAAAGCTGTTTTCATTCAGCGCCCGGTCAAGAATTTATTGCCAAATCGGGTTGTGGTCGGAACTCGTTGCGTACACGAAAATTACGATTACGCCGGGAGCACACGCATTTATTCCTTTGATAAATATTTACTTTGTGCGCCAGTACTTCTGGCAGCCCACAATGTAACATGCGGACGCGGAGGGTTGAGATATGGAGTTGATAATTTTATAACGGATCGTAAAAATGGTCGTTAAATTGGAAGGAAGAGAAGAGAGAGAGGATTTTCTTCTAATTATTTCTTCATAAAGGAGCCGTGTTGTTTTAGAAAAAGTGAGAGAGAGGAAGTGCTCGCATATTTTACGAGCCGGCGAGACAAAGCAAATTCAAATTAATTTTTTACACCTCTCTTTCTCTCTACTGATCTCGTTCTGAGATGCTTTTTGTGTTGTTAAGCATCAGGCGAGCGCACACAATACCAAAATTGAATCTGCGCCGGCTCCCCTCGAGTTTTATTCATAAAACTCATCAGCAGCACACGACAAAAAGACAGACTGCGTCCTTTTCCTAGAGTTTTCATCCGTAAATTATGTTAATGTCCTCTGGCAAAGGTCGCAAAAAAGAGACTGAGTGGATGCTTACTTACTCCTTAGTTCGGCCAGAGAGACTTAGTTTGAACTTGAACCCTTCCTGATATAAATTACTGGTTTCATCCCCTGTGTGTGTATGTGTGTGTGCGCTCTCTTTTACCCTCTCTCGCTAAATACAACGCGCACTTTTTATACCTGGGCACATAATTTATACATTTTAATGTCATCCTGCTGCAGTTTTCCTTTGTTTAGCGCGCGTTTCTTCCTCTTTTTTTCCTGCGCAATACAAGAGCCAGTCTCTCGGCGTATAAATATATGAATTTGAATAAAACGAATAAAAGTAATTTAGTAGATGGAAAAGTGTCACATTAATCACGCGGCCGCGCGGCCAGCAGTTCGCGCTCGACTCGGCGTCAAGTTGCTTGCTCCCCATAAAAGTCAATGGTGAAAAGATTCTCTATGGACCATGAAATGCATATGATTGCATTTAATTCTGCAGCAGCCGCGCGCATCCCTTATTATTACGGGTTGGCCGCTGTTTTGTACTTATAATTACACACGATTAGCGCGATTTGTCACGAAAGAAAAACGCAGCAGAATGGCCGCCACAAAAGTTAAGATTTATGCTTTGTATATTTTGTGCGCCAAATAGGGTGATTGAGGTACGCAATAACAATTAATATCATTTAATTTTAATTTTGCAACTGAATTCATAATTTATTAAATTTAATACATTATTATTAGGTGAAACATTGAAAGAACTATTCATTTTAAGGTGAATGTCGATATAATTCGTGTCTAAAAGTTTAATTGTTTATTTTTAATTTTTCCAAAAGCCATTAAGGGAAATAGCCACGTATTTATTTTCTAATCAAAATCGATTTCTACGAGTCAAGCTTGGAATTTTTGGAAAATTTTGCATTTTTTTATTACCTTTACATGTTTACCCCTGGAAAAGGGGCAACGTGCAGGGCTTGGTTAACTGGAAAATTTAAAAATAAAGCGCGGCAAATTTTTTCGCTTTCACTAATGTATTTTCAGCTTAAATCCTAATTAAATATTCGATATATTTCATGTTTCTTCAGAAAAATCGATAAATAGATTTTTTAAATGTGTCATAAATTCAGTCTTGCAGTGGTTGAAATCTCCCGAATATATTTAGAAATTCAACAGGTTGTGAAAAGCAATGCGAATATAAAAATAAACAAATAACTTCAAGGCACACGAAAGTTGATTTTGAGTCACTTTTTCTGCTATATATATAGAATAATAAAATAAACTCGTTGAAGGGGGAAAATGCGTTACGTGCATCGTAAAAAGTGGCTTTATGGAGCAGCTTTTGTGCGAGGTGATGCTGCAAAAAAAAATCATCAGTCGCAGATCACGCTGAATTTTACGTGCGTCGCGCGAAATCGATTTAGCACATCAAATTTTCGCGTTGATTTATGTTGCAGCATAAATTTGGTTCGTTTCCCATACGCATCGCTTTCGTTTCTCGGTTTTTTCTCCTTATTAAAATTCTATTCACAGATTTTACTGTACAACCTGCGATCCCAAAAACTTCACACATGAAAGGAGTCAGTGTAGCAAAAGAAAAGGTATTAAAAAAGTTCTCTCGCGCATGGGGCACGCTTACTTCTTCCCCATTTTTTATCCATTCACGTGTGCAATCATTTCAAACGCGATGTCGCAACACGCTTGAAGATTCCCCGTGAGATGTCTGGCTGCAACGGACCTGCCGCCTCCGAACCATATGATCCTGGCTGGAGGTTTTGAATTCGACTTTTTTTATAAAAGACGCATCCACCCTCACGATCAAAAAGCCTCCCCATCCCCATATGGTTTCTCTTTCTAAAAACGGCGCACCCATGCCGACAACAAATGATGATTTTTTTACCCCCGCGTGGCGCGATAAAATCCCCTCGCGCGGTAGCTACAGCCATGCAGAGAGTATATTATTGTACTGCGAGGGAATTTCCTATTTACAATATACATTTCGTGCACGACGACGTCTTAAGGAACCGTTCACTCGCGAATAAGTCTCCGTGAATAGCAGCGTTTTTTCAGGGGGTAGCACAGGAAGAAATAAGAGATTCTCCGGCTCATGCTGCTTTATGAAAATTCATCCACCAGTAATTTATGTCTCAAGGACACGACGGCGCGCAGGTAAATGGGAATGAGAGGAAAAAAAGAGTGGCGCGGCGCAGCACGAGGGGTCTCTATATGTACCGCGCACGTACATAACAAGGGGTAAAGCTTAACGGTGCTCGCCTTACTCACCATATGATGCCTCGGGGGCGACCGACACACATATGCACGTGGACCACATTCGTATGGAAAGTGAATTTCAAGGTGAATTAAAATTCGCCGCCTTTGTTGTTGTCTGTCGGCAGCATGGCATTCAAATTGAAATTCTTTTCTCGCCAATAATGGAAAAAAAGGTTACGCTACGATTCTAATTGCATAAATGAAGGGGAGCAGAAATGAAACATTGTTAATTTCGAATGAAAAGAAGTCATTCCGATAAAATATGATATTTTTCTCATTCGCCATGGTCAGTATTTTTGTCAGTTACTGCGGCTAATAAGTCGAGTCCTTTTTTTTCACCATCAAACAAGTTCCCAAGAGGGACTCTATAGGTTTGAAAATTTCCTTTGCCGCCAAAATTAGTCAGTGACGGAGTATAATTGGTCCATTCCCCTCGCTCATAAGTTGCATCACTGACAACCGCTTAATTGGCACGGTCCCAATTGGGACGAGATAATCGCATCGCAAATAAAATAACACTTGCGCATGATGTCATTTCTGCATGTCGGCGCGGCGAAAACATGCGCTCGCTGGTGTCAAACCATTAAGCACTTTAAGCATGTATACCCGGAATCGTCTGTCTGCGCGAATGTTTGCATGAATTTAGCGCGAAACGTCTGCGAAAAAGGAAATGCTGAATATATAAATAAGAGAGGGTTAAATTAAATAATGGGAAAAGTGCGTCCCCGCCGTGAAGCCGCATCGGCAGACAATTAATTAGCCAGACCAGACGCACACCATCGGTGCATTTTGCTCTCGTGAAAGCGTATACACGTTAACCCTTCCTTTTTGCTCGGCCTTTTGTGCGTGCGCGCGGTGCATAATTCTGCAGCGCCGGCTAATGCGGCACACACAAAAAGGTGCGTCGGGTCGTGCAATCATCATTAAAGGCAGGAGCTATATAGCAATGAAAAATCAAAACAATTTGTACAAGTCAGCCGTTTCTTTCGTGATATTTTCTTTCCTACTGTTTGTTTTGTTCGCCCAGGCAGGGGTTAATAATGTCTCGCGAGTGACCCTCCTAATGACGCGCCAACTAATTGGTGGTTGCATGCATTTATCGATTTTTTGTTCGTTTCACGGGAAACCGATGGAATATATCATATTTTTTGCTCCCCACACACAGCGTTTTTGTTCATGAAATGATAATAAATTAAAATTCTGGCTTCCCCACGCTTTTGAGAGGTGAGTGAGTAAATTAAATTGAATTTTTTACGAGCGACTCGACGTCAAAATTTCCTTGGTTGCCGCTTAAATTTCTGGGAATATCGACTCCTTATCAAAAAATCACGATTTTTTTCTTAATTTAGTGAGCTTTTCCATAATTTAGACACCGTTTGATAGAATCATCGAGATATTTGGCAAATACTGATATTTCACTCTTCCTTCTGGTCCCAATACGATCATTGCGCATAGTAATCAACGATTCTCGCCCTTCTGTATCTATCAATCTACTTTAATAATGCCTAATTAAGTATCCCAATTTAAGCTAATTATAATGCGGAGTAATTAACTGATAATTACCTAATTAATTCAGCTACATCACGCCGTGTGTTGCTGCGGCTGCTGTTGCTGCTGCATCCGTCTCGACTGCTCCAGCTCCCACCATAAATGGTTAGTGTCCATCAAGCCCATGTCCGAGGGGTCCATTTGCAGGTAGCCGCCTTTCTGGAACAACTTCAGGTCCTCGTCGTCGAGCATCTCCTTCTTGAGGGCCATTTGCGACTCCACCTTGATTCCGAGGCCGGCGGCGGCGGCCGCGAAGACGCCCATGTAGCCGGTGCTGGTGGCCTCGGAGGCGGTGGCCGGCGAGTTTGACGACCGGTCGCTGTACCCTGGCGACAGGGACGAGCCCTGGCGCTGATGCTGCGAGAGCACCAGGGAGGTTGGCGTCAGCACGGAGGCCTGCGAGGGAGAGTCGTCGAACACCATGTCCGAGGCAGAGTACTGGTTGCCGTACTCGTCGACGATGACACCGCCTGTCGACGAGCTCGGCAGATTGTCCGGCTCGTACATCAGGGACTCGTCGTCGTCCAGCAGGCTGGACATGGGTGACGACGAGGACACGTTTTGCGTCAGGTCGACGTGGTAGCCGCCGTTCTCCTTGAGCATGAGCTGCATGTTGCGGATGTAATCGACGGCGCACTTGAGGGTCTCCACCTTGCTCATCTTCTTGTTCCTGGCCGTGAAGGGTATGTGCTGGCGAAGGTTGGAGAAGCCGTTGTTGACCTGCTTCACCCTGTTCCTCTCGCGGGCGTTGCGCCGCGCCACCGAGATGGGCTGGCCTGGGATGGCCTGCACGAAGGTCTGCGCCGACTTGCGGCCGCGGCCCCTGGGGGCGGGCGTCATGGTCATGGGCATGTTGTTCAGGGTAGTCGCGTTGTTGTTGTTCAGGTTGGTTGAGTCCGGTGAGGACAGTCTCTGCTTCTTTTTGTCGGCCGTCTCACCGGCGAAGGGCAGCACTGCGGCCATTCTCACCGGGCATTTAACGAGCGTGTGTGTGTCTGATCAGCGCTAAAGGTAGACTGACTGCGCCGAAATAGGGGCTGCAAGCTGCCGCTAGCGTGGATTGTCACTCACGAGAGGGGTTCTGCACACACGCAGGAGAGGGAGGCAATTTCTATGCAGCCAGCCGCGCTGAAAAAAGTATTCTATAACAACACACACGCTGCCAGCGCGCCTGTTTGCTGGAGGAACATCAGGGGAGGGTAGCAAAGCAGAGAATAACGCGTGCATGAAGCGTGGCTTGAGGCCGGCTGCTTCGGCCCGCTGATCGAAATTTTACTACTGCGCCGCCTGCCTGCCTCCGCAGTTGCTCTCTCACTCGGTTGTGTGTGTATGCAGTGTAACACACTCGCCTTCTGCTCCTGGAGGCCCTACAATCCACGCACTTTCGTGTGGCAAGAGGGTGCAGAGCAAGAGGCATCTGCTCCGCTCTTTCACATAAAAAAGAATGGCCACTTACGTGTTTCTATCTGATGCCAAATGAAATATTTCATAATCGAGATATGAAAAATAACCAATTGCTATCCCTTTGTCTCTAAAAATAAAAAAATCTTTGGATTGAATGGGGCATCAATTGAAATTGCGAATATCTCAGAATATTAGTGATTTTTTTGCTTGATTTTGATTCCTTTCGTCGCGATCTATCCAGTAGAGCGCGACTTATGGGCTGAATTTCCGTCCTGGCGAAACAAATCACGATTTTAAATAACGAGACAGTGTTTACCGATTTTCTTTGAAATTTAAACTCCAATTTATGAAACCTTAACCTCTTGCCCAATTTTCAGAGATTAGAGTTATGCTAAATGTTGTCTGCTCAATGGCTCGTGTTTATTTTTTCGTTACATTTAAAAAAAAAATCGTCTTGCAGCAACAACCACCGACTCACGCCTCATCAGAAACAAGAAAGCCACTTGCACTTGCACAAAACAGATTCACCACATGCCAAGTGCCGTGCGCGCAATAAAACGAGAAGCACATATCACGCAACTGCTTTTGCTCCCCAAGTCAAAGCAGTGCCAGTGCACCTCCTGCCAGCCTCTGAAAGTGTATGCAAGTCGCGCGGCTCGAGGAGGGAACCGGCGGACCGTCTTAGCTGACGCAGTAAATAAAGCCGCTCATAAAAGAAACGGAGACTTGAATGTATGCAACCGGCGGTGATTGATAGAAAACACAGAGGGGCTGTTGTGTTTGTTGACGCTGGCTGCTCCTCGCTCTCTGCCTTGAACAACGCCACCAGAGCACTTTGATACAAACGCACAACAACACCAGCCCTTATATGCACTACGAACTAGAGCAAGAAGTAAACTGAAAAGCGACCAATTGTTGAGATACGCTACCTTGGAAAATGATGCTTGAAAATTGACAATGCCTTTTTATTTTTTTCTAGAATTTAAAATTCGAACTTCAGTTTTTCAAAACAAAAGTTTTTATCAATGTTATTACGTACTCTCCCTATTAATTTTATTGGGACTTTAAATTGATTTGAAATAGAAGAAGCGATAAATAATCGGTTTCTAAACGTTCCACATTTCAATTATTTTGTAGAGTGCAGTTAGTTCAAAAGCCGCATATTTCTCCTCCACTTGATTCCAATTTAATCGATTTCCTCGACTCAACCGTTGGAAAATTACTGATTTTTTGAAATTTTTGTAGGTTTTGAAAACGAGCCCACTGGATTATTTGTAGAAAGCGACCACTGAAAGAGGGTGAGAATTTTGAAATGGAGCCGTAGTTCCGTGGAAAATTAAAAGAAAGCGTAGCAAGTGCCGCAAAGCGCGGGAAAACTGAGAGCTTGATGGAATTTTGAAATAGAGGGGCGTAGCTCCTCGGGAAATTCGAAAATTAAGGCGTGGCACGTGTCGTAACCCGCAGGGATTTGTAAAATGTGACAGTTTACGGAGATTTTTAATTTAAAAAATATGTATTTAAATCGTCAATTTAGCGACTTAAATCAATTTCTAATTCATCATGATTAATGCTAAGAATTCAGTTGCAAATCAGCAATTTCCTCGAGGAATTGTTTTCCGGACAAAAATCGCCTTCTACCAAGGAATTTTATCTCTATTTGTAAGTTTTCACACCGCGCGTCTCCTCTTTGCTCTCTCTAGACTGAAAGAAGCATACTGTATTCTTGCACGAGTAGTTTAAACCACCAGCACCAGACGTAGGAAACACAAGCAAAGCGCGCTGGCACCAAATATTGGATAAATTTTCCCACAGTCTGAGGTTTCATAAAGTAAATAATCACGGTGGCAGGCCTCAATTTGAAGAGGCGTTCATTTGTGTATACAAAGCAAAAAGCAGCTCCAGCAGACACACAATTACGCTGATTTTTAACAATTTGACTCACGCCAACTGCAATTTTCTTAAACGCCCGCTTTTCTGCTCAATTTTCGATTATGCGCTCTTAAGTGTGTCATTGCGCGAGCAGTTTCTCTGATTGCCAGCAAGATTTTGGTTTGTTTTCAATGATTCAATGAATGAAAAGGAAAAGCCACCCACCTTGAATCGCGTTTATTATACACATTGTTTCGACATGCACACACAGGTGTGTATTTTATTTTCAAGTGTGGCGGATTTTTCCTCCAAAAGCCCGCTCATCTCTTATGCAAATCAGCGGCTTTCAACAGAACCGGCTGCTTCTTCTAATTCTTTTATTCGCCACACAACGAATGGTCATTAAATAATTATAATTTTACTGCCTCAGCCTTTGTCTCTTCTCGACTGTGCTGTCGATGGCCCCAGACATCGCATCAAAATTATCATCTCGAATTCCGGCCCCAGAGTCAGTTTCATAACAAGATAATGCCATAAAATAAAACAATTTCTCGTGCGTCTACGACTGCCTATGGACCAGCACATTTAGAATTCAGCAGCGATGATGACGCGCCGTGTGCATTCGCGTCTTTGATTATACGGATCCGCGGAAAATGTGTTTTAAATATAATGATAGGTGCGAGAGGAACGGCTCTAGGAGTTATTAATTATTCATAAGCGCCAATAGCATCAACACAGATGCAGCTTTAATCTTAATAATATAATCCTCGAAGGCTTGCACGCGTCGTCTAATTTGAATTCCGAAAATGCTTCGGCGAAATCTATCATTGACATCCATGATAAACACAATATTTTGCGATTTTCGATCGCTTCTGGGTTCTGGGCTCTACCGCGAATAAATCAATTTATGAAATAAATTTATTCAGAACACGTGTAGATTCTCGGGGAAATTACACATATTTGTTTTTGCGAATAACAAACAAATAAATTGGATCATTATGCTAATTTTATCACTTAATCGTGGAAGTAATGTTAGCAAATAAATAAAATACGTTGAAGTTATTTTTGTCAACCCATGCTTCCATTTTCATTCATTTACCGACCACGACCTTTTCCTCATTCAAAATATTTGCTCGCCGACAAACGAGGTCACGACATGATCTCACATCGCGGCAATTTGAAGATAAATAAACCGCTCTCGCTCTCTGGCTTGTGCTAAATGAAGAAGTCAATGAGACGATCAAAAGTGGGCGTCGAAATGTCTGCTTTGAAATTTAAAAGCATGCATATCATCTCCTTGTAAGACGAGGAGGAAATTTGCAGCGGCATCAGCGCCGGTTGAAATTATGTAATCCGGTTTGATATAATGGCACTTCCTCTCTCTTCTGCTTCCTTCGCCTGCAAGCTCTTTGCCGTATAATATAAATAATTGATGCGGTGGAAGAGCAAGTTTGCTGTTTTAACGTACATATTTTTTGTCTCAAACGAATTACACACAAAATATTTTAAACAAATTTGAAATGTTTTGACGTATGAGAGCAGCCTAGAGAAAAATTCTTCACAAATTCAGATAGATAAAAAAATAACTTTAATAACTTGCTCTTTATAGCTGCACACACTTCATGCAACAAGGCCTTGAATTCTCGTTGCAAAGTTTTTGCTGGTCGCAATTAATCCGTGAATAAAAGCAACAACTCGTAAGAAGTGTAAATCTGCTAAAATTTTATCACATAATAAACCATAAATTCGACCTTGATGAAGAAAGTAGCATAGGCTTTACAAAATAAGATTATCGTGTGTTTAAAGCCGGCAGTTAGCTACATTAGTAATTGCTCGAAATAGGGTTCGAGTCGAGCGCCATCCTAATAACAATAAACGCTGCCGCACACGCGCCGTAATAACTCATAATTGCTCCTCATGTGCCGCCGCAGAAAATAATAATGCTTTTATGCGTAAGCGAGCATCAATATTACTCACTGAAGCAGCTAGCGCGGCGCGAGTGGAAGAAGAACACTAACACTATACGCTACTCTCTGCATATGTGGGTTCGAAGATAATAGCGCGCGAGGCGCGAGTGAGCACGTGATCCGGCACTCTTTTTCTCGTTTATTAGGGTTTTCAAGCGCCTACGATGATTAAATAGCAAGAGGAAACGCAGCCGAGCATGCTTCCTCAGGGTCCCGTGCACATTTCCAATTTGCGCTGCAGCAGAAATTAATGGAGATGAAAATGAGTGTGGAAATGGCAGTTTCTCTCTCGAGGTTTTTTTTTTCATAATTATTACAACAAATTTTTAATGAATAGGGCCTGCATAAAGCTTGTCTGATTAATCAAACATTCGGTCGGACGGACTTTTAGAGAACGGGTCAAGCCGTGCCTGAAATAACCAGAAAATCCGGAAGCATTCAAGCGTATCGAGTGTCCAAGCAAACAAAAATTTGGTGGTATGCTTGCTTTTGCTTTGAACGCAAGAACGATTTTCAAAAATTGGTAAATATGAGAAGCACAGGGGACGAGCAAATAATTTTGAAGGCCCTCTTTTATCAGATATTTCTGAAAAACACTTCAAGCTATCAAATATTTGTTGAACAGAGCGGGTTCGTCAAGAGGGGGAAACACGAATCATGTGATTTTGACATATTTAACCAAGACTTTACATCCTCTAAAAACATTTTGAAATCGTCTAAAATCAGCTTAAAAACTAATAGAGAATGTCAAAACTTCTCCAATGGTTTGAGACACTTTTTGTTGTAAAATTAAATTAGATTTCAAGTAGAGAACATTTTAGCAAATTTTCTAAAAAGTTAACAGTAAATTTTTGCTTTAACTGAATCCTCAAGGGATTTTTCCGGGATTCTCCAGTAGAAATCCTCTTTAAAGCCTCAAGTAAGCCTCAAGTATACGGGCGCTAGCGGGCGAGAGGTACTGGCCGGGGCCGGGGCCGACGCCACTTTGCTCGGCGAAGCCGTTGTTAAATAAATTTGATCTGTTACCAGTATTCTTAATTTTCTTGTTCGAGGCGTGCAAATTTGTCAAAAAATACCCAAAATATTTTAAAAAGACGAGTGACGTTCATACCCACAACACGCGTTCGAAACAGTAGCTGTATGCGCCTGTTCAAACCAGCCAGTTTTCTCACCAAAACCCTTTGATCGCAATTGATATCGCCAAGATATTCTGAATTTGTCAGTGTTTTGCATAAATTTGTATATCTGAATAAGTTTTATGATGCGGCGGCCTATATGGCGTTTGTCAACAATTTGTGATAATTGTGCCCAAATTTTTTGTTTTTTCTTTCTATCCATAAAATATTGTGTGTGTATTTATAAATAGATGGCGATTTCATTGTACGGAAGTGTAACCTACTCCTGTTCTCTGTATTAACCATGCTATAAAATAAATAAATTGAATTGAATTGGATGGCGCACGAAACTATAATCTAAAACTGTCTAATATAAATCTATTTTTCCAAAATAAATAAAAAAAACTTAGTGATAACTAATTTTTTACAGTATGAAACTTTGTTACAAAGTTCTTTGCTTCCAGTTTAAGTGCGCATTTTGCTATCTGAACTTGCTGAATAGCATCAATCTACTACAGAGTGTCTAAATTTTTTGCTTCCCGTCTGCTCCTCTCCAGGCTGAATGTGCTGCGAGGGTCAAGGATGATTGTTCTCCGCTCTTATGCATTATTCAGATGATATCGCGTGGGAGAAAAATGCCCGTCCACGTTGAATAAAGGGATGTGAATCATAACAACGCGAGCAAATGCTTTTTGTACGAAACGCTGATGCATGCAAGTTATAACAACGACCTCGCGTCCTCCGAAAAGACGCATTGTGCACGGCCTCCTTTGAATTAAACGCTGCCGCCGCCGCGTGGAAAACAGATGGACCGGCACCTGTGCATGTGCGTCTTTTATGCACGAATTTTCTAATCATTTGCATCTAACACGTGCGTCTGGCCCAAGGAAGTTTTCGGTGGTGTAAAAATATAAGGGATATACGCGAGCTGGCAGATGATGCGAACGTTGTTTGTTTTGGTGCTTTGCGCAGGCCCACTTTCCAGCACCTGCCCCCTCAACCCAAGAGCTTTTAAACTCTTTAATAATGGGGCATTTTGCGAAAGTTGATGCTTTTGGTTATTTCATCATAAAAATTAAATATATTTAATATATTTTAAATTTGCTATAGGCTTATATATTTTAATTTTTTTCGCACTGTCCCTGCTTAAAAAGAAAACCCTTATGTAGGAAAATCCTAGTTGCTACTGCATCAAAAAGTTCCTAATGATTAATTTATAGCTACAATTTGCCGGAAAATATTTTAGAAAAGTGAAAGCAAAGTTTTGCATGCGTTTTCAAATGTTGAGGACTGTCTCCTTATTTGAAATCCTATTTTATTTCACAACAAAACGTGTCCCTAAAAAGTTTCACACGCTATTGGACAGATCTCGACGAAAGGAATCGAAATCTGCATAGAAAATGTGGTCAAGCTCTGGAAATTTTGGGGAAAATTTGAATTTTTATTGTATCAAGGCTATTTTTTTATTGTTGCAAATTATCGATCAACTGCTTATCACATCCAACAATTCAAATAATTTTCAATTTTCGCCCTCTATCAATCCACTTTAAAATATATCTCTACTTCGTATGTTTCCTACATTGTTGCTCACCTTTTTCTTGAAGTAGGAAGGTTATACAATCTGGAGTCAAAAGATAAACGACGTTTCGTTATAATAACTTTTAGAGAAGAAAAAAATGAAGGTCGGCATCTACAGAGAAGGCTATATAATATTGTAATCCGACTGCTTGCAGAGAAAAGCACTAAATTTCCTCACACTCGAATTCCCTGCGAGATTCCTCCGGTCTGGATTTTTGAAAATGCGATACTTGTCTATCTTGCGGCGGCAAGCAGCGACACTTTGATTTATTGGCCCAATTGTACGAAATGTTAGCCCAAATTAAAACATAAAATTGGTGTTTTCTAATGAAAGAAAATAAAAGTGGTAAATTGGGATCATCTCGGCGGCAATAAAAATTCCAGCTGCAACTGTAATCAATTACACTGTCCGCGCGTTTACTTAATTGTGCCCACGTCAAGAAACCAGTTTTTGGGCGCAAATCGCCGCCTCAGTCAGCAGCCGTTGTGATTTCGTCAGAACGCCGAATTTGCTCGGGCAAAAGTTATGGAGCTATAAAGCCACCACGGGCTGCACTTAATTATATTTGCAGCGCCCATAAAAGTGCTGGCGAACCAATATATTTTACTATTTGTGAAATTAACGCTACATTGCTAGACCAATCCGATTTCCCTCCACATAGTCTCAAAGTTCCGATACCCTTGCTTACCTAGATTTATGAACCCATAAAAAAGACCAATTAATAAAGAATTGAAAAAGAATTTGGACTAATATCGACCTTAATGAGTGTAGCATTGGAACGGTTTCAAAAGAAGCTTTGGGACATTAATTAATGTCTTTTTGACATTTTACATTATTTTTTTAATTAAAAAAAACGAAGAGGGATATATTTTGGATTTATTGCAGCTTTTTTATAAATTTGGAGTTCCTAGCTTTTGCAAAAATCCTTTGTTTGCAAAATAACAAATGAGAGTGCATTATTAAATCAGAATTATTAAATTAAAAATTTCTGTGAACAATTTTTTATTTAGCATCAAGTTTAATAGGTCTTTTGGGGACAAAAATAGTTAAATCTTTAAACATTTTAGCTGCCCATTTTACTTTAAAAACTAATGGATCATTGGGTTGCACATAGTTGTTTTATATAACATTAAAATTTAAGCTATGTACCAAACAGAGTAATTTAAGAGTTAAAAATGTTTGCATTTCAGGTACAGTTGAGGTGCGGTTCGGAGAGGCGGAATTCACGGAGGCAAGGTGCTGCTGCTTGCTGCTTGTTCTCTTTGACAGCAGGTGAAATTGGTCCACCTGCCCTTTGATCCACGTGCATGGCACTCGGCCGCTGCTTTTACCTACCCTGTGAAAACTTATTCTTAATGATAAAAGCAGCCACTCACCATTTCTCCGCAAGATCGAGATGCAGGTTTCCATCAAAAACATCTGCAGATCATAATTTTATCAACCTGATCGGCAACTGGACGTTCAACCAAAAAATGCAATGCGGTGTCAATAAATTTTAGGCTTTACATTGATGCTGATTGTGAAATCAACTTAATTATTACTGATGTTTTTTATAATGAATTTCCAAAAATATAAATTGTAATTTTGTTGAGAATTGAGATTTGAAAAAAATCGAATTTTGCTTAAAATAGACGATTAATGTGTTTTAAAGTAAAAAATATCATTCAATTATTCCTAAAATTTAAACTGAAATACAGCAAGAGCAGCAACAACATTTTAGAAATAATTAAAACTTGTGGTTGATGAATTTTTGGCGGTTGGAAAATAAAACGGACTGAACGATATTGAATCAGTTCCGGACTAGACAATAGTTAGTTGCCAATCTAGAATGGCGAACGTAAAATCCAAGGGCAGAGTTAATAGCGAGTGTGTGTTTTTTTCATCTCCAGCAGTTCTTTTATCTGTGCGGCGGCGCGACTTCCTTTCTGTTTCGTCAGCGCGCGACTCGCGGCCTCTCATCATTTTAGCGCGCGTTCTCGGTGGCAATAATGGCCATCAAGAGATGGAGAGTGTAATGATAGATTGCACGAGCCTTTCGGGCTGCGCGGCAAATGTGCCGCGTGCGAAAATGAACGTGCCGCATTCTCATTATTATAATTTGTCATCTGAGCCGATTCTGACGACAAGTCATTATCATTTTTTACGCCTTTTGGAACAATGAGAGGTGAAAATTACATTGACGGCGGCTCCTTGTGTTGTTTCTGCGAAGCGATTAAAAGTAGTCGTCAGCGCAGCAGCAGCAGCACATTATTGCGAGCTCGGCTTCTGGGCGCGCGAGCCAGTTTGCTCTTCACCTCATGATTAGGAAATTAGCATCTGGGCGCCTCTTTTTGATGAAAGCTGAATGACACACGCGTATCAAAACTAAAGTACCCATCCAGCATCCAATAGCAGTCTATTTTGGTCTGTTTTTTTAGCTTCATGGTCGTGGGCAGTGAAAAATAGCACAAGCCAGTTGTTACAAAACGTATATAAAATTGCAAACAAGGTGTATCTGAAGAGAAGTTCACATAAATCTCTGCCATGAAAAATGGTCAAGCGCGATAAATTTTCAAGAAAATATAATAAATCTTAATTTTAAATGTTGCTCTGACCGGTATGATTATCGCATTTTGTATAATCTAACTCTTATATATAGTATAATTTTTCGTACAATCAACTCTTACTTTTTTATGATGCCTATTATGCAAATCTGTTTGAAGTTTTATTTCATTAATAATTCTTCACTAATTTCAATTATACCCGATCCTTTTTCTATTATTAATCAAGATTTTGTAATAAATCCCCATCCTTTCAGAGTCCCGGTAATTTAAGTTTAGTTAACGCACTGTCCTACAGTGTTAGTCAGCATCTCGTAAAAAGTAGTTGAATGCTAACTCGAGATAGCCGTTGATGAGCAGTCTGGCTGATTATGAGAAGTGGTCATTTCAATACCGCATACGAGAGGTATGCGAGGCAAGACAGCAGAGAGGAGGAGATTTCATTTGAGATGAGACGTACGCCAAACAGCAGCTCGTACTTACGTGCAATTAAATTATTAATTATGCGGGCTTCGCCCTTTATCAAATTTAATTCGCGTCAAAACGAGAGTGGCAATTTAAATTTTATCGTCTTGCAGCTTATAAATATTAATTTTTGGTTGTAGAGCCGCGCGCGTCAAAACGAGGTGCGAATTAAGCTGTAAAAGTTCCAATTTATTGCACCCGCGGCCGTCGGTCGGTTTGTTTGCATTTTGCTTTTGATCCCGATTTGCAATTCAATGGCAGACGCCATGCAGCATCATTAAACGCGCGCCTTTTGGAGCCCGGCACCACGGATTTATTGTGATTGAATTAAACAAAAAGGGTGTGCGATTATTTCGTGCCTCATCATTGTGGCGGCTGCTGTATTGGAAATAATCTCTGGCGGCAGCAGATGTAATCGCCACTCGATCGCAGACTCCACGCACATCTCAGCCGCCGGCTCCAGAGGCACTCGCTCGCGCACGGGAAGCATTATTTCACGAGCGAATAAGTGAAAAAAGATGCAAAGGAAGCTGATTTGCATCGCAACGGGAGCGTAAAACTGTCGTGTCCGCTGGTAATTCGATTGAGTGTGGGTACAAATTTAGGTTGGTGCTTTAGCTGATAGCGGATCGCCGTCTGGAGAGCGTCTGTGCCCCGTTCGAAACGGCAAATAAATGAATGGAGGAAAAACACCGCCTTTAAATCGGAAAACCATGCATCGAATACTTTTTCTGTGGCCGCTAGGATGTTCGGGCCACCAAATGAGCACGAATAAAGCAATTTTCCAATTTTTTACATCGATTTTTTTCCATTCATTTTTGCAAAACCTAAAAATCAGGATTTCGACGAAAAATCTCATCTAATTTCACAATTTTCCATCGCTTTACATTGCCTTCTTCCACCTAATTTTCCGGAAAACCACACTCCAAATTAAAAAACGACCTTCCCTTACTTTGCGACACGTCCCACGCCTTCTTTTTAAAATTTTGGGGAACCACGCGCCCGTTTCAAAGTTTCCGCGCGTCACGCCTCTTTCTAGAGACGTGTTTTTAGAAACAGTAGAAACCAAAAAACTCAGTACAAAAATTCAGTACATTTGACCTATTCCTTGCTATATACCAGATTGGACCACGTGCGTATACTAATAAGAGGCGCACGTTATCGAGATACTCATCGAGACGAATTTAATGAACTTGTCCCTAACGTTGCGTATTGGAAAACGATCACAGTAAAAATGTCGTTTAAACGAGACACGTGCCGTCTGCGAATAAATTCCGAAACGCTTCTTGAATGAAAGAGCGCGCTTCATGAATGGGCTTGCGTGAAATATTTAGCAGTTTTCACAGAATAATGCGTGCGCGATCATTAAGAAAAAACTAAAAAGGTTGAACGAACCAGCTCAAGGTTCCTACTTATAAAAACGGAAGGAGAATGTTTCAGAAAATATATTATTGAACGATAATGCCTCCGTTTTATAATATTAATTTTTAATAGCAGCTCAGGATGATATAGAGAGGGATTGTAAATTTTTTTGTTTCCTCATTCGGGATCTTCAATATTTATCTAATTTGTGTGCGATGCGAGCAGAGATAAGCCACATGAATGAGGCTAAATAATTCTAATAATCCCTGGCGGCGGTCATGAGAGAGGCCTTTTTACAAATGAACTGCAGAAGATCACATCATGTAAAGCGAACGAATATGTAAATGAATGAGTGAGTCTATGGCAGCGTTTCAGGCCATAAAATTGTCAGAATAAGCAGCGCAACTGCTTTTGAGATCTCAATTAACGAAGTCGGGCTCCCTGAGCTGAATTTGACCTGCGTGGCCTGATCGCGAGCTAAGATATAGCTCTGCCGCGAAAGCACGTTGGGCAAGCGAAAAATTCGTTAGCCGAGGGTGAAATACAAACACGGATTGTCATGCAAATGCCGCTCATTGTGCAAATATATGCGAGGACGAGAGAAAAAAGATGCCCTGGCTTTCTTCTGCAACTTTTCATTTGAAAACCGGCGAAAGAGGAAGCTGCTCGACGCGCGCGCGCGCGAATTCAAAGCAAGTTCCCTGTGGCTGCTATTATATTTATTAACATCCGAGCCGCGCACAATGCACGTATAAACGCGGATATTTTACGACTTTGTTCTTTGTGCCGGTAAATAAACAAAATATGCACGCGCGCGTGCTCTATTATGGGATTATCAGGCGAATGCGTGCAGATTATACATATATACGCATTATTATTTTTCTTCAATGGAAATCATGAGGCACACGGAGAGTTTTTGTGATGTGGCTGGACCAAAATCCGCAAAGCACGTGCCTCTTCAAACCATAAGATTGCAGTCGTTAAAATCGTTGAATAAAAGAAAAGGGACGACTTATGAGCAGAAGAGAGATCAAAGCTCTCCCAGTGACGACAGCAGATGATATTAATTTTAGGATGCAAATAAAAACTTGCATGTATGATACTAAAAAAATTCATTTTTATTAGCTGTGTTAGAGAGAGATTATGTTCGTGATTGGTCGTTTTGGCTGTTTTTGGTAGGCCTTTAAGTCATTTCTTGCTAATGATATTTTTAACAACATCTTCGTATGAGTTCAAAGCCGCCAGTAGATGGCCCCACTTCTTGTTTAGTTCGATTTTACGGCAATTCTACGGCGATTACAGACTCAATCATCCTACACATAAAATGATTTTTGGGCAGCATCAGCCAGAACGCAGTAATTTTTGAAGGGGTTAGTTAGGAGGTTGCTGCGTAAGGGTGCTGTGCATTGTATAAAACCATTTATAAGACGATTTGAAACACTTTGGGGCCAGCTTCTACACAATTAGCGTTTTAAAAATGTATTTAAACGTGGTGGAAGTGCCCACGGCCCGGTCTAGGGTTCGGGATTTGTATTTAGTGCGCGCTACGCCGGTTCGCACTCCAGGTGCTTTCCGGATTTGGCCTGCCTTCTGGACCGCTGGCCGCACTCCCGTGGGGCGGAAGCGTGTTCACTAACTTAAGCTTGAGTTCGTCGGGACTCGACGACGCAAGCCGGACACTAACCAAGTCCTTCGCACTTGAGAGGATGGTTGTGTCCTCGGTCCTCCAACACTGCCTGAAGGGCAGTGCGAAAATAAGAGCTTTACGTAAATTGTCTAGCTTGCAAATATACTACATATGAGAGATCTAGGGATAATACAAACTACTCCTTGTTGTTGGCACTGGGCTTTATTAAAAGTAACGTCCGCCTCACTTCGCGGCTCGCGTACAACTACCTCCTCCTCACTCTTTGAGTGCAGGGAGGGGCACATGAAACATAGGTTAGGGTAAATCACAAAGGTGCGCTGCAGAAGCATGAAAAGGGGCGAGGGTTACCACCCTGAAATCTTTAATGCAGCAACCACCTTTTTCCCCCACCAACACCTGTAACAAGCTATAGTTGATTTGAGTAATAACGATTGGGGCGTGATTTAGCGCGCGAAGAGCCCTATAACTTGTTACAAACTTAACCCCTCTGTGCGCAAGCGAATGGGGAGGAGGTTATTGTTAGCTAGGCCGTCGCAGGCGGCGGTCATCGTAACCTCATCCCCGCTCGCTTGCGCACAGAGGGGTTAAGTTGAACAGGTGTTGGTGGGGGAAAAAGGTGGTTGCGACAACAAGGTGGTTGCTGCATTATGGCTTTTCAGGGGACTATTTTCATTTATAGATTTCTGACAAGCAGAAGCCGAGATCTCGCGTTCAATTGACATTTCGGAAAATCGTAACTATACAGTGGCGCCATCAATTGGCAACTATTCAATCACTTTGATAAAATTAGCAAGAGTAATCAAAATGCACTGAAGAACGCCCTTAGATTATTCATAGAGAAGCTTTTCCTTTCAAACAATCCATAAGGGAAGTCAATATGTGGCTCAATTTTCAGATTTAAGCTTTGAAGTGTAAATTTACATGTGTATTTGCATATTAAGCACGCTCTAGAAATGAATGAAGCGGTGGCGAGACGTTTCTCCGCGACGAGAAGGCGTCAAGTAGCTAGACAAAAAGGATCGTACCAGAATGGCACATCCGGTGTGGGGAGCGAGAGCAAAGGAGCGAAATAAATGTCTGCAGATAGGCGGCACGAGCGCTGCAAATCATAATGATTATATCTCTCACTCATGCAAATAAAGCAGGGCAAGCACCCTCTATCCGTTCACTATTTCACTCTGTAATCACTTGACAAAGTTGCAGTTATTCCGTCTTTTTTCCACGGCCGAAGGAAAAACAGCATTTTTACTCGTTTTATTTTTAGCAAATTACCATAGATTTTCAAGTTTATAAGCTCAGGGATGAATTTCTTTTATTGTAGGGGAAAATAATCGTGAAATCCTTGAGAGATGATTGTTTACTGGAATGAAGAATGATATAGAAGTGATTTTTATGGAACAATCCATTCTTCAGTTGGAAAAAATATTCTGTATCAAATCAAAATTCAAAATTAAAATCTCTCTCCAAATCATCTGTCAGAACAGCATTAAAGCTTTTTAATTTAGACATAGCACCAATCGCTAGTTACGGCTTACAAGCAATCTAGCCATATCTTACCTTGACAGACTTAAATAAGTTAGAATCTGCAAAATCCCGTTTTCTCAAACAAGCCTTTCAGCACTGTCAAAATTTATGAAATCTAGACTAGCATATGAGCTGGCTGACACTGACTTTTTTGTTAATTAAATTCATCTTTTTGTAAAAAAAATCAAATTGTGTCCCATGAAATATCCTGTCCCAACATTAAAATAATTTTAAAATTTTCATCGCCGTCTCGCAATAGATTTAATATGTAGATTCAGATTTTTTCAGTTTCAACTCTTAAAAATCAACATTTCGCATTGCATTAACGTTTGCATGCAGAATGTTGTGCATAGCTCAAACACGCTTTGAAATTCGCTGTTTGAAATTTGAGCCGTCACCTTTCTTCCTTCCTTTGAAAACTGACTTGAAAAGTAACGGATCGAATGAATAGCGCACAAGCTTCCTCACACAATGAAATTCATTCGATACTTTGGCTGATTTTTTTCAGCTTCAGCAGCAGCTCATCACGTCGCTCTGACACACAAACGAAGGGGCTGTTTCTTTTGATATTGTCTCCGCGCGCATCAGGTTTTATCTTACGCGTGCGATATGTGCCAGCCAAGGTGCAGCAGTAGAGTCTAAAAGTAAAAACGCGGATGAAAGGGAAAGCAGGGATTGTTCCGTTCGTTGTTGGTTCCCATAATGGTTGTTGCAACTGTTTGAACCTTTGTTCGGTATCGTGTTCCAGCTAATTTCGTATTCAAAATGTTTTGTTATGTACGGACGTATCGCTCCTCAAAAGTCTCTTCCGCACCATGCTGTGTGTGTGTGTGTTTTATTTATTTTTTTAGCAGCGTCTAAAAAAATACATATAAACGCATTGTTCGAAGACGGGAATGATTTGTTTGCTTAAAGATTTTTGTTGCTGTCCGAGTTGTCGTTGGCAGGAATTCCTGACGTGTTTTCTTCTTTTTTCATGCCTGTTAAAATCTTTTTTTACCTGATGTGTCCGCACAAAATAAATAAAAATCCGTTTGCCAATCTCCTTTCACAATTATTACTTCAATTGAAAATACTGAAGAAATTTCTGAGATATGTTTTTTCCTACTAGAATTTTCTTGTAAGAGGAAGCAGAATTATGTATACTTTTTTCATTGGTTTTTGTTACAAGGGAATTTTGAGCTGTTAATTATTTTTGTAAGGGAGAGGGTGAGTGGCGGAGTTGATAAAAGATCTCTTCACTCATTTTCTTCTTTTCGATTGTTGCTCAACAATAAACCAAGCCAGACGTAATCCACTGGTTCAGAATTCTCTGGGGCAGGAGGTATAATGTATTGTTCTGCCTGGTATTTATTTTATTTTATTGCTCAAAATTTCAATTAATCCGCACTTTGATTTACTATCATGCAGTTGTTATATTTTTAAATTGATGGCTCCACAAATCCTAGCATTTTTTATTTGCAAAAAAAATCTTCAAGAAAATATGGACCTCGCTGGGTGACAAGGTAATCACGGTCAAATAATTAAGACATCATACATAAAAAAGCAAATTAACCAACAAATGAGCTTTTCTGGGTCCGCACACTCTGCGTGAAGAAATTTAACGACGCTGAGAGCAGAGTCGTTTCGGCTCCTTAATTACACTCTGCGCGTTAATTCCGTGTTGAATTTTCTAATCACTCTGCGTGTTTCTCTGTGTCTACTCTCCGTGCTGCGACGACAATGATGGATCGAGTAATGCAAATGAATAGCCGAATTTCAGTACAGCATGCCTTCATTAAAAAGAAGCAGGCAGCTCCGCAGGTGGTCGTCAAATTTTTGTCTTCTCTGCTGCGAAAATGGTGCTGAGAGTAAGCGACGTGCTCGGATAATTCCAATCCGAGGATAAAAAACGTTCGGCAGCACGTGCTGCTCCTGGATTTTGGCAAATTATGCGAGTATGCTGTCCCACCGGGACCCCGCCCAGAAAATGCTGGCTGTCGATCGAAAGAGGTACCATTTCGAACAATAATATGAACCTGTTCTCCGCAATTAGGAACTGATCTTGCAAATCAAAACGGCATTTAGACAACAATCCTTTTTAAAATTCTGAAAGGATACATTTTGAATTAAACTTGCAATATGTTGGTTGTTTATTTATTTTCATAAAGGTGGGTGTTTTTTTAAAATAGTCCGCTGATGAAAGTTGTCAAATTTTTGTTCATGAAACGCGTGCGCAATAAATAGAATCTGGTTTGTCTGGCTTCGTTAATTCCGGTAATTAATGGCGAGTCTGCACGAAACGAAAGAGTCGCTTACTCGCGCAATTAAACTGGATAATAAATAATCGAGCAGCTTTCCGTCAATCGGCATCATTAGCATATCATTTGAAACTCTTACTTTGCACATCTCACCACTTGTTGTTAATTTGCTGCGACGTCTCGGCGAACCAGCGGATAAAACACAAGGCTCTAATGAATTTCACGTTTGCAATCAGCCCGAGATCTCAGCCCCGAGCGCCATAATTGCTAATTTAAGGCGACGAAGTGGCCGCTAAGTGCTGTCTAATGCGTCTATCTGGAGTGGGATCTGTCTGATGAAGAGCGTTTGTCCCTTTAGATTGAGCGCTGGAGCAGCCTTGCTGACAAAATAAATATTTTTATGGCTCCCTGATGCCTCTGATGTTATCAGATACCTTTGCCAGAATAAACTACTAAATATTCATCTGAATTTGCCTAAATTGATCGCATGCGTTGACTATCACGCGAGCCCAAGTATTATTTGAATAAATTTATGAATTTTAAATAGGAAGCTGACTGCCAGTCCCAGCACGTGCTTTAATTAAGTAGGAAAAGATGAAACGGACTCAATCGCATAACAAGGCGCGACTGATTGGGCTAACGTCCCATTATGTAAAATTCGTTTTGCCGGAATTTGTGTTTGGAAAAGTAATAAATTTTATTGCTACGTTTGACAAAAAAAATCGATTTAAATATGATTAACTAGGCGGCTGTGGATTCAATTGAATATTCATTATTATTTCATGGAATAAGGCTTTCAAGAGGTGCCAACAAATTAATAAATGGATTTAATATATTTTTTAGAAGGATATAAATATTTTCATGGTTTTGGCAAATAAATTTCCAAGAAAATCAGCTCTAAAGTTTTTATGCTAATCAAGCGGCGAGCATAAATTGTCTCCTTATTTACGATAGATTTTACAATTAAGGGAATTTTTCCTCAAAATTGGCATACCTTTGGATAGATCGCGACGTGAAGAATTGAAATCAGGCAAAAAAAACGTTTAAAAATCGCATAATTTTGTGAGAAATTTGGCAAATTCTCTCAATTAACTGTTTCTAGGTTCTGATTTAAGGTTAAGCAAACAAATCAAATTAATTTCAATTGTTTTCCAGCACAAATCCTCTTTAATTTATCTAATGCCTAAACATTTTAAATAATACTACTCCCGTTAAGGTGAAAATTCTGTCAACACCTGGCGCCTGAATTGTTCCGCCTGTGTGGTGGTAAAAGTAATGCTATAGCCACACTCGGATTTTCCTTTTCACTGATGCCACACGCGTCAAGAAGAGTTGGTCCGTGCGGCTACTGGACACAAAAAGTTCTGGTTGATTCGGTTCAGCAGCTCTGGATGACGCTACTAGATTACGTGTGTCGGCGGATTCGATTGTACAAAGGCAATATTAAATAACAAAACGCATATGCAGTCGCGTTCTCCTTATTTCCTCGAGCCAGAGAGCACGTCAACACCATCTCTTCTCGCTCTTCATGCTATCAAATCACAGCTAGTGCCCAATCATTAGCGCGTGGCATTCTTCAAAGTCGGCAGCGTTACTCACCAGGCTTGGGACGCAGAGGCCACTCAAGCGTGCCCCAGGGTCATAATTTTGGTTTTTCTTTTCCCCAACCGCGATAGAGAGAAAGAGATCATTGTTCTCCGGGAATATAGATGAAAGGTTTCCATCATAAACATAGCATTCTGATCTTTAAACTATCGAATGGCTCAGCTCAGCTATAAGTGAATTTTTGTGAGGAAATAATTAAATTCCAGGACTTGGATCAGTCAAAATCGTCTGATTATACTCATTGCTGAACAAAAATCGAGAAAAGGAAACGAGTGACGGAATCTTGTCAATCCCGCAACTGTCATTAAATCCATCCTCACTAAAATTCACGAGCCTTTTTTAGATTTTAATTAAATTATTGTTATTAATTTTAAGAGTCACGTATTTAAATTAATAATTTATGCAATATCCTAATCCCGGCAAAAGAGGACAAAGAATTAACGAGGAGCTAAATCTAGGACTCTGACTTTCATCTTATTATTTACGAGGCCAAAAAAGTGAATGCATGGACTCCTTTTCATTTCATTTTATGAGCGAGTCCAAATGGTCAAGTGTGAATTCTAGCTCCCCGAAAACTAGTTGCACTCCGTTAAGAGGTAATTACTGCTCTTCATAAAGTTACTAACACTCTCTTTTCTTTCTTTCACTCAGAGGCACAAACAAGGTCGTCATCGTCGTCATGAAGAAGATTCATAAAATTTTGTGACCGGGATTAATGATTAGCACTCAAAAAATTCTTGGCTAGCAGACACAACTTAAAACAAGTCTCCTGACGACTGTGTCTGGTTTGAAAAGACAAAAAAATTGTGGTGCGGTGAAATCAAGCTTACTACTCGGAGTACTCCAGCGTAAAAGTGGTGATCTGGTTATTCGTATTTGCGATTATGCTAATCATCTAGAATCGGCGCCAAAACCTGATTTTGAATTGCAGCTTATATTTCCTCTATAGATCCTGCTTGTGTTTTTCTTGTGCCAAAAATAATCGAGTAAGTGTAAAAGACGCAACTTGATCGATTAAAAATAATTTTCTGCGAGCTAACCTTGTAATAATGACTGAATTTATTGAAGATTTTGCATTTTTGTATCAGAAAACAAGTACAATAGCATTTTTTGTGAACAGTGACCACCGGAACTTGTGGTAATTTTGAAATGGTGGCGTGTTTTCCTGGATTATTCATAAAAGAAGGCGTTGCACGTGTCACAAAGCACTGGAAAATTGTAAATTTTGATTTACAACTAAAATCTAGATTTAGTTATCGATATAAAAGTTTTCAGAAACATAAATGCTTAAATAATTATAATTATTGACAGTAAAGTTGCCTCTTTTTTAATATACATTTTCACTCGCCTCAATTTATAAATCACGGCAGAGATCGTTTTTCACCATCGATTTTTTTTCTTTTCAAAAATAAATTCAAAACCAATTCCCTTTGCTTGTAAGAAGGGGTTTCAACTCAACGCCGTGCTTGAGGCCTGAAATAATTATATACAGGGTCCACGTCAGTGGCTCCAACGGTGAGGAAGAATAATCTCCAGAGCACACGCTACCAGGAGAGAAAGAGAGAGAGGGAATCACACATAGCAAGAGGTTCAAAACAATAATTCTGTTTGTCATTTATTAATTTTAAGATGCTAATCGCTGTGGGAGCGCCGCTGGCCGATTGTTTACACGAAAGGCGGCCACTTTTGTCTTATCTTGATGATGCGCGACACACTTGAAATAAATCTCGCGCGGGCCTCGAGGGCGGATTGTCACCGAAAAGAAGTATTATGCGTGTTTCGCAGTCGGCCTGCTACTTGCTATAATCGGCAGGAAAACGTCAGTGCTCGCGGTTCGCATCGTAAATCCGGAAAACACGCGCTTTAAATTATTTTATGTTCGTGTGCGTCTCGCTTCATTTTATTTATTTATCGTTATTGTTTTTAGCAACACCCAAAGCTGTGGGAGGGGCAGCTTCGTGAAACAGAAGTTGAAAAGATTATCTGTAATGTTCGTGTGTCAACAAAATATATTAACGCAGATTTCATTTTAATTACATTATTCGCATTTATTTAGTAAAAAGGGAGAAATAACCCAGCAATTGGACATTGGAAATAAATTAAATGAATACTCAATTATGAAAGATATGTACAAATGCGCAGCCACCTGAAATTAAACTCGTAGCGGCTCTCATTTCGCATTTCGTTTCGTGCGAGCGCCGCCTGCGATTTAAATTAGAGCTGGTTAACTGGTTATTCTCGAACATCAACGCACAGAAGTAGTTTTGCCGGTACGGACCTTTAATTGAAGGTGGCAAGGTCGCTTTTTTATAGCGCACTGAATAAAAGTAATTGATCGCTCTCTCAGCATCTCCCTCTAACGTAAAAATCCACTTCTGATTACAGCTTTTACCTCTAGAAATTAGTCGTGTACAAAAATTAAAATATGTAAAACAGCAGCACGGGTTCTCTTGATTTAAGTTCCTTTGCTTTTTATGTGCTTTGCGTCGAGCCGGCTCACCTGGTCGTGGCAAAAAAATACAGGAGAGATGGGATCAAGATCGACAGCATTTTAGGCTCTAGTTTTAAAGATTCAAAAATTGCCGCTTGCCGATCGTTATCTATTTTGCACGTGAATGCAAAAATAACAAATCTTAAATCTCACCGTGTAGACGTCAATTTTAATATTTTACTGAGTTTTTGGATAGCTTTTTATCACTTGGAGTGCAAAAAATTGGTAGAGGAGGCAAGCGTATGATTTGATTCGACATGGCGATGGTTATACCTTGATCCTCTACGAATGGTTTGACTTTTTTGCACCTTGAATTCGATTCGAAATAGCAGCATTTGTACTTTCTCAATTTGTTCAGGAATACTCCAAATTAATATTTGTCAAATTATACTATTTTCCCGCGCTTTGCATCACGTGCCACGCCTTCTTTTCAATTTTCCGGGTAACCACGCCCTCATTTCAAAATTTCTGCGATGCTTCAGTAAAACCAACTAAATAAAAACGTCAAATTTCACGATTTTACCGCGTATTGTGGTATTAGTCACGCCTTTTTTTTGTATTTTCCACGATCTGATGATCATAAAATTCACTTTCTTAAAAATCGTTAATCTTATGATGCTCTCCTTCTCAAAGTCAGCCAAACATGTTGCCTAATCAACGTCATTTCATAGCTAATTTTATACCACACCGTCGTTAAAATAGAGATTATGTAGGAAAAGAGGCATAAAAGTATAAGCGAGAAATCGTCAGGTTATAAACGCTCGCGCGCTCGTGTTCAGGGCAGCTGATGTAAATTTTTGGCATGTGTACTTTGCAGAAAGGAGGCGTTACTAATTCTTCACGGTTGGAATTATCGACCACCACGGCAGTTAAATAATTTGATAGCAGAGCGTTGAACCAAACGCGCGTCCATTGGCTGGATCGAGACGAAAAGAAGAACGAATCGACGACTGGCCTGGCGTTTTTAATTAGCTAATATTTGGTCGGCGAGCGGCGAAAAAAAGCGTCTGTCTGCACAGCTCAAGCAGTTTTATCAGCAGGTGCCTGTGTTCGTTTTTCTCGTTTGCGCGGCTGCTGGTTCATTGATCGCCTATTCGCGTTCAAATGTGAAAAGAAAATAAAATATATACGGCGACGCGACTTGAGTTATTTGAGAAAATCTATCGAGCTAGCAAAAGTCGACCGGCGGCTTTTTTATATATTTTCTCGTCGCGAGCACCAAGCTCGTGTCGCGAATAATTTATGTCACTTCTAAAAGGACATTGTCGCTCGTGGGACATTCTAATTAGAATGATGTGTGGAGCTTCCTTATCGCCGGCCGAGTTAATGAACACATGCAATCCGATTTATTACCAAAGGAGATTTTTACTACGCACCAGCATGGAGGAATCGAATTTCAGCCAAACTTGCTACCCTTCGGACGGACGTTCACGCTGGCTGATTGCCGGCTTCGGCCATCCTCATTTAATTTTTCCGCGTATTATAATAATCAAATTCAAATTAGGCTGTCATGAGAGGAGGATAACAAAATGCAGCTCCGATTAAAAGGCTTGGATGGTCAACTATGTGATTATTATTGCCTTTGACCGCTCTAAGCCACAAGAGAACGATTCTCGAGAAACGCGCGCGCATAAATAACGACATTATCCGCAGCTCAGAGCTGTCATATTAAACTGATATTAAGCGGGAATTTATTCAAATATAGAGAGTTGTTCCCTAAAGATGCTAAGTCGGGCAGTGATAAATTTAAATTTATTTCTCCGCAATGGAAATTAGTTCCTTAATTGATTTTAAACTGCATTTCGATTGAATATATTTTAAATAAATCTGACTCTTAGGCAACTAAGTTGCTGAAATGTGCATGTCATTCAATGTTTAACATTTTTATCAGCGAAAAAGCCGCTCGTAATCGATTTCCACGAGTTAACCGTTGGAAAATGACTGAAATTTTCAGAAAATGTAACAATTTTTTATATGGAAAAACTTGTCCACCGGATTCTTGATCAAAAGTGATCGCTAGAAAAGGCGTAACTCGCGGGAATTTCAAATAAGGGCGTGATTTCCCGGAAAATTAATTAAAAAAGGCGTTGCATGTGTTGCAAATCACGGGAAAATTGTTTATTTTGGGATTTTCAACAAAAATTCTGTCTAAACGATCAATTTATTGATTTTGCACACAAAAATCGATTTTTAAATTTTGTCAGAATTTATAAAATCTTATGTGGTTTTGCTCATTTGATGGCCTGAACATTATATAGCAGCCGCAGAAAAAGAATATGATCCTGAAATTTACATTCCAGACTTCATTTAACTATTTCCTACACTCAAATTTTTATAATTTCCGTTGGCATTTAGCATTTACCTCCGTTTCTGTGTATTTTTTTCACTTCCCTTGGCCCGAGCTGGGCACGAGCCCGAGCAGCGCGCCTTTGCTCTCGCGCGCGTCTATTTTTCTCGGAAGCGTCGGCTCATTATCAGGATGGCTTGAGAGGAGATGGTTATTGCTGGCATAGTATGGAGCTGATGACGGCTGCGATCACCAGCTCACTCGTCGGCGTCGATTTAGCGGAGCATGAAGCATGAAACATGCAACAATAAGTCACAATCAGCCACGTCTCGGGATCGCAGGTGCCACGCGCGCTCCGCATCATTTAGAGCGCCACGCGAATAAAAAGCTTTAGCACCCAAGTTACACTCTTTGATTTGCCGGATGCAACGTTTGCGGACGGAAAAGTGATTGATATACACAAATATCATAAAATTGTTCTACATATACTTTCAAACATATTATTGAAAAGTCCAGGAAAAATGTTCATCGGACCATTTGGGTAACGGTTTATTTGCTTATTTGAGGATTACGTTTTTGGTGATATCATTGAAATTGTGGTCAGTTCAAAGAGTTAAGAAATATCACTGCTTTTGAGCTATGGAGCTCTGGAGGTTAAAAATCCTTTAGAATATTAACTCATAATTGAATTTGGAAGCTTAATGGTTTTGACTATAACGTGCCAGCAATGTCTGACTTATTCTAGAAGATTTGAATCATTCTGAGCTGGGTTAAATTGATAATTGGGAGAAATTCTAAATAAATACCAATTTTCAGATTTTAATATAGGCATTTATATTATTAAAAAAATCTAAGGAATTAAAAAACGACCCATACCGATCGATTTTTCTCATCAAATGCTGTCTATTTGAACCAAATTTAATCTAAATTTAGCAAAAAAGCAGTATTTAAAATTTATTTTGAAATATTTGGTGATATTAAAAAATTCCACTGCGAAGGCCAGCACGAATTTGATAACTTCATCAAGAACTAAAACTCAAACGTTGAACCCTACATCCTTTTAAGTAGCTTGTCTTCATTTCTCTAAGAGTCAGTTTTATGAGCTTTAACATAAAAAGTCTCTCTAATCCATCTCGCGCTAAAGCTGGTCCTCTGAAGCGAAGAATCTGTTTTGATGGATGACAAAATTTCATAATACCTATTAATATTTTGATTTGGACGATAGCCAGATGAAAATTAAGCCGAATACTAATAATCCTTTGAAAGCGCCGCGCGCATAGCAAAATAAATACGCGCGCGTCTTCCTAATATGCGCCCTTATCTGTGAGGCTTTGAAATTTATATAAAAAAGCGTCGTAGGTTGGCGCGCGCTGCACACCTAATAATATACCTCTCGCGGGATCTGTGGCGGCGGTGCTACTATTTTTTTATGTCCAAGGTCAATTCCGGCGATGCCAACTAAATCACGATCATGTCTAGTGTTGTGGAATAAACGCCGCGGGCCTCTTGCTTATTACTCGAGGGAATCGCGTGTGTGAGTGAGTTGGTTGGTTGATTTTTTATTGCCAAACAAAGGTATCATCCAGATCACCCATCCATCCATCGTGCCCACTCGGCACCGCGTTGCCAGCAAAAAAGTAAAAAGAAAACAATAATAAACAAGCAAGAGCACGGAGGCACTGCGGTCAGACAGGAATATATTTATACGTTTTGCTCCGATTGATTCTTTTGTTATTATCCTTTATTTCAGGAAGGTGCATGCTTCATCGTGGATTTTGGATGAAAACTCGTCCAAATTCATTTCTATCTTAATCCAAATTACTTTCAAAAAATTGGGAAAGAGCTAAAAATTTTCCAGGTTGCTGATTAAATTTTTGGAAAAGTCGGAAAGTTTTTTGCTAATCTAGCGGTGAGCATTGTGTCCCTATCGAAAATCATGATATGTTTCCCACGCCGTTGGATAGATCGCTACGAGAGGAATCAAAATCTAGTGAAAAAATTCGTCAACAATTATTTAAGAACATTTATGTAAATGTGAGAGTGAAAATTACTGCTTAACTCTCATTTTAATTAAAAAATTAATATCCTTTATTATCTTATAGTTGCTCTGCTGATCCGCAATAAAATTACTTTGAATCTAAAGCTTAAAGTGTTACTTAAAATTATATTTTGAGAGCAATTGTTAAGTAATAAAATATTATTTTTATCAATTTTATGAAAATGTAAGAGAGTTAATAAAATTGCAATTTTTTACGTTTGAAAATGATTAATTATAATTTATATTTCTTTTACTTTTTGTTTATTTTGTTGTAGCAACGTGTTCACTCTAATTTCAATTTCAAACACCATTCCGCGCTGTTGTTCCATGCACGAATTAGCATCTCGCTATTATCTGAGAAGAATGCGATCATTACACCACTTTAAAAGCCTGTTCACATCTCATTCAAGCAGTCTCGAAAACGAAAACAAACAAACCGAGCGTCTAGCACTTTCCAAATTTGGGCAAGGAATGCCCAAACGAGCAATTACGCACCCCATTTACATTGAAACCCAAAATCACTTTGCATTGAATAAAAAAATCGAGCGCTGCTTTCATGTTTCACGCGGCCGCAGAAGAAGCTGAGCGCCGCCATCATTAAATAATAAAAGCAGAGATGCTATAGAGATACACAATTCGGCTTTTATCTGGGCTGAAATTACACAATAGAGAGCTGCAGACAATGAGTGAGCGCCCGAAAAACGCCAATTTGAATACGTAAACGGGCATCCACCTGCACGAGAGAGAGATATTTTTTCGGTGCAAAAGGCACGCGACACCGCGTGTGGCTCCGTGCTCGCCTTTCCTCTCCAGCAGCCAGCACCTGAGAGCCGCGAGAGCTTCTAATCACGCCCGCCAGCGCTCGGCCGGCGAATTTTGTTGCTGATGAGGGAAAACTGGACCTCTTTGTCACCTCGCTTCTCGTTAATGTGCCGGCGCCTCTGTTCTTTTTGCCGTGTTTCTCCGTAAATTGATGAGTTCGATGGGTTCTTCGGGAATTTTTATCTTGAGAAAAATGGTAATCAGTTTAGGTCTGACACGCTACAATTTAAAAGGGATTTTGCTAAAAAGCTGAAAATGCCGTAATAAAATTGAGGGAAACCTTTTAAAAGGCCATTTGATAGGCAACTAATTTGTACCATTTAAGGAACTATATATTTTATGCTAATTGGTTTTCGTGAATTTATTAAAAAAATTGTAGGTATCAATTTAATAAATGTTTAATTCATTTTTAATAGCAATTTAAAAGATTTTTACCCCAAGAAAATGAAAACCGACCAAATAGCAACAAAAAATATTTATAGAAACGAATTACGAAGTATGAAAAATCAATTTGACCAGTAAAAAATACACAAATATTATTTACATTAACAAACAAATTAAACTATGTGATAATTATCCCGATGGATGGATCTAGACACATTTTAGGCAGTTTAAATCACTTAAATTTGTACGATACATGGTTAAAAATCAAACGCACACAGCCCTATCAATTAATTCACGGCCAATAAATTTTAATACGTTACCTTTTGACTATGGCGTAGCAGAAAGAGCAGTTCTATTCTCTATTCCACCTATAATTTTATTTTCAAAGGATATACATCGAAGCTGAGCCATTTCACAGCAAAAAAGATCAGATATTTCGGCGTAGTGCTTCCCCAAAACAAGTTTTCCTTCCCCGTCCACGTGTGAGCCATACAATAAAAAAAAACAAGCCGGCCGCCTCGCATGACCACTTCAGACACCCACAACATCAATCTGAGAACGCAGCAGGCGAGCACAAATTTGGAGCAAAAAGTGCCATTCCACGGATTCCCTGAAACTATGATTAAACAGCGTGAGAGCGAGACGCGCGCTGGTAAAAAGCGTGCGCCGTAACCCGAGTGAAGGATTAATAACACGGATTTGGCGGCAGACAGCGCGCGAGGGCAAAGCAACAGAACGTCCGTCGAACCTCGCTCGGCGGCGGCGGAAAAATTGCAATGCCGAAAACTGGTCTGAAATAATAATAATCGGCTGCGTGGCGCGGTGCTCATCTCGTGAATGCGAAAAGCCAGTCGGGCAAAAAGGTGCAGAAAAAGCTGGCAGATCTGACCGTGCGCGCTCGCGGATAATTGCAATTAGGCCGCCATAAGTGCGAGCTAATTATTATTTTGTTAATTGCCATGGGTGCCGCGGTGTGGCCAACTGGGCAATAAATTAACATTGCCTCGCCTTCGGGAGACACACACACCACCATCATTGGGCACCGAGAATGTCGGTGGATGAATGCAAAAATGATTATTTCTCTGTGAACCCTCAAATGAGCCTGAATTTAGAGTTTTTAAGCATTTCGATGCCTTTTTAAAGTTGGTTATTCCTGCAAAACCAATAAATCGATAGTTTAATCAGGATGTTTGCTGAATTTTTCGATTTACCCGCTCTTTTAAATACGTGCCACGCCTTTTTATTTTAAAAATTCTAAAAATTCAGTAGCTCCCGTGAAAGTCAATCATTTATTTTTTGGAAAATAAACACGTGTTGCTTTTTGGTTACGATTTATGACCGATCATTCTCCTTAAAATGAATCAAAATCTAAGACACCACCGACTAAAATGATCTATTTTTAGCGAAAAACCCCAAGCAAAGTAGGTTGTATAAAATTTGCTGATTTACTTACGTGCGTTAAAACGTTTATTCACTTAGCAAATTAACACGGAAAATCGTTTAGTGATAATTGTTGCGTTTTAAGTGAGAGCACTAGTAATTGAAAGGCTCATGCCAAACGCAAACTATAATAAACGAGAAGTATGTATTTTGAAGCTAGGATCACGCGAGACGGAAATTTTAAAAAGGCATGAATGGCATCGATAGTTAACACGAGTTTGCTTCGTTGTAATAAATATTCCTCAAAACAAGAGAGTTTAACCTTGGACGTTTTTATTGTACGAAATGAGCTCAATTATTTATTTCACCGCCTGTAATCATATTGATTTTAATAACTTTTAAAAATTCAAGCAACATTTTTATTGAGTTGCTCAATTGTAGACACCAGCAGCGTTTCATGTTTCTTTATTATAAATTTCTATCCAATTCCACGGAATAAATTTATGGCTTACATGGAGATTGCCTTGCGTATCTATTTATCTGATAAAATTGATTTTTTTTCTTTCTACGTCTTGTTGAGGTGGAACTTTTCCGTTATTTGCTGTTTTAGAGTAATGGACGTTCAAATCTCGAATTTCGGAGACTTTCTTCTGCTGTCAAGGATGCTTTTTATTATGTTTGAAAAGGATATTAAAGGAAACATTATTTTTCAGTACCTTAAAATTCTCATTCGAAGCAAAAAATATTTATCATTCATTCAAATCTAAATCCACCTGCCTTTTTTTTAATAAATATGAATATCACCCGTGACAAAGTATAAACCAAATAATATCAAGAGCTCTCTGTTATCTTTAGGAGACGGAACGAAATACAGCATTGAGCCGTAAATGTTTCTTGGCCGTGACAAATTTTTGCATAATTTTTCAGTTGCTGTTTGTCAAAGGTCCGCGCCAATCAACAAATCGTATTTCAAACTTCAAGGTCTGCACTAATAATCATATCGTTCGCGGATTTGTTACATAGCCCTATTAAATTCGCAGAGGGTAGCCTAGTAAAGCGTGGAATTTTATTTCACCACTTCTAATTGGTATAACAACCGCGCTGACAAATCCATAAACGGAGCCGTCGAGAGCAGGCGAACGCGCGAGAAAAGCCATTCCGAATGCAGGCCCCATGCCAGCATGGTTTGATTTACCACGCAGTAAAAAATTAAAACATCACCGTGCTCATAACAATCACATTATTAGGGTGCCCGCGCGCACAATTTGGTATAAATGCCAAGCTGCGGGGTGGAAGCGATAAAATTATGAAAAACGCGCCCAACCCTTCAAATGCAGAAGTCAAAACAAACACAAACTAATGCGCGCCGGTATAACGAATCGAATTTATTACACGCGGCGCGCCTCTCGCCGAGCGAAATAAATTCCGAGACAAAGGCCTTAAAAAAGCGATAAATCCGACAGCGCGATGATATTTCTGGTGTCGATTGGCCCTTGAAAGGCGAGGGTAATTAGCCATACCTGCGTAGGAGGCCATTCTTCTCTCCGCTCGGCCCGAGGGGTGGCTCCACAGGGGGTTGTCCGCGCTCCCTAATGAGCCTGCCAAGGTGAAACACCTAAAACAGAATGAATCGGTCGATCGTGCTGCTTCATTTTTCGCGCGAGACAATTTTAATTGGGTGTGTGGAATAGCTCCTCGCCGCAATTTTTCATTGATATGAAAAAGCAGTTGATTGCCTCCGCGCGCTATTTTGATTGTGAGTGGACGGTGCGACGCTCGCGCGGAATTTTTACGACATATCATAACAGCTACGTGAGTGTATTCTAATCGTCTCTGAAATTAATTAGTTGCCTTTACGAGCAGATGGAGGCCGACTTTCAGTTTGGAATGTCGCCTATTTTGCTAATTAATCTTCAAAACAAAAATGATTTCTGACGAATACCAGTTTTTTCTTGCGAGCTTTGGGGACAAATTTCTGCGTTAAGCTCTTCCAGATAAACATCAATACTGGGAGTGAAGAAACAACATTGTACAGTATAATGGCAAAAATTCTTGATAAAGTATACCTCGCAGCCTTCACAAGGACGAGTTACGCATACCACGATCTAACAATGAGAAAATTTGATTAACTGACTGAGTGAGCTAAAGATGGTTAGAACTGTGCTACTTATGGTTAAAAATATCAATCAAATATAATAAAATCGTTCCTCTGCATATCAAATCACTTTAGAGAGGATTCCAGAAAATCCCTGTTGCCAACGCATAAAACAATCCCTAAGGATTCAATCAAATCCAAAGCTGGCCTGACTAGCACTGTAAAGTTTTTAGAAAAGTGATTGCAATGTTAGAATGCTTTTCAAATGGTGAGGATGAGGATTGTCTCCCTTCTTGAAGTCTTGATTTTAGTTCACTACATAGCGTTTCTTTAAGAAGTGTAATACATAGATCTCGAAGACAGGAGAATCAAAATCTGCGCCAATATATGGTAAATTTTGGATAAAACAGGCAAAATTGGAATATGATCGGGAGCAAGAACCTGATTTATTCTTACACGTTGTAGAAATAATTTTAAAACTAACAACATGATCAACTTCTCACTGAACCAACAATTCGTCCTGGTCCCGGCAAAATTGCGTAACTTTCAACAACCAAACGCGAATTTCCTTGTTGCAAGAAAAGGTCAACAATCAATTCGACAATGAAAATTTGGGTGTTTGTTGAACGTTGCGCAATTTTGCCGGGACCAGGACGAATTCAAATTGTTAATTGTTACTTTCTATCAATCCAAAGTCAACAATGCCAACAAAATGTTCTTAATTGTTGACTACAGTAAGAAGTACATTTATGTACATAGGTCATTGAGTTTATTATTTTTTGTAAAAATTAATACATACATATCGAAAGTTTTTTCTCTGCTACAATGTGCAATCAGGACCGAAGAAAAGCAAAATTTCATATTTTGCCAAATTAAATTATTTATCACTTGATTTCGATCCATCTCGTTGCGATCTATCCAATGTTGTGCAAATTTATGAGCTAAATTTCCTAAATTGTGAAAAAATTGTGATTTTACACTCAAATAATTAAACAGCAGCCTGGGAAATTTATATCTTTTTCCTAATTTTAAGTTTATTTTTCAAGTAAAGGTAAAAAGGATGTTTCACAAAACTTCTGTAAAGCTTAGCTGTAATGTGTGCGCGTCCCAATCGTTATTGTATAGTGTTGGAGAAGGATAAACCAACATTAACACACAGCAGTATAATCACGAGCCCGTGAAGAAATGCTATTATCTGCCAGCGTTCATTGAAATTGATAAATAGATTTGAAGAAAATAATTACGCGCGCAAATAACAGTATCAAGCTGATCAAACCGCACGCAACAATAGAGATCCAATTTCAATTGTCGGCGTGCGCCCTTGGGATGCTCCTCAAGACACAGACCTTTTTATTCTCTTTTTGTGTGGCGCGGTGCCTTATTCTTCACGAGACATGCCACAAAAAAGTACAGTAAGTTCAGAGAATCTATTTTGAGGAATGTCCTTCGCGCACCCTGGCACAAAAAGCAGCGGCAATAACGATGACCACATGATAAGCGCGCCGACAGACGCACCAGGAAAATAATCACACGTGAGCGGACACTAATGAAAATGATCAGAAGGGCTCTCCAGGGGACACAACTGGAAACCTCTGGTGAAAAGCTACTCTTGAAAATTCTCTCTAAGATTTTCCACGAAATAGTCGATGTCTTGCCACAAAATAATCTATTTAACAATCGATTTTGAGGAGAAAAATCGGTTTGTAAACGTTATACGTATTTTTCCAAGCGTATAATCATTGAAATAGCAGCTTATTTCTTATAACGACGAACAATCGATTTCCACATGATATTTTTTTATAAAATATTTGCATCTTTAAATAGAGTAAAATACGTCCAACGGATTATCTGTGAAAATACTGAAAATAGCATCCGCAAATTCGCGATAAAAATAAAAAATGCGTAGGAAAATCATAAATATTGTACTGAAATTCAAAGGAATTTTGAATTAGGGGCGTGGTTCCCCGGGAAATTTATAAAGAAGGCGTGGCACGTGACACAAAGTGCGGGAAAATCGTAAAATTAAGGTTTTCACATGAAAATTCTGATTAAACTATCAATTTACTGCTAATCGATTTCCAAAATTCCATTTAAAATATATTTAGTTTTTTAGAAGACTCAAATCCACCTTCCCGAAAGAGTTAACGCTCCAGCAGTGATGATGAGTTGATGCTGGGCACGCTCTCCTCCTTTTCTTACGCATCACTTGTCCATATAACACGGCAAAAAACCAATACCAACCGTTGCGCGAGTGTTGTGATTTATAAATAAAAACCACCCACCTGAATAATGAGCGCGAGATCAAAAAACCAATCTGTGTGCTCCTTTTCTTTAAAATGCGTTGGTTATTTTTTTATTTATTATAGCTGCCCAAAGACGTCCAGCGGCGCGAAACTACCGCGAGATTTGATGCTGTTTTTGCCTCGTATTTCCTCAGTCAGTCGGGGCATCTAATTGGAAAAAGTGATACTTCGGAAGGCTATTTAACGACTTAAAAAGAATCTGAACCATTTCATGAATTATGTATTTACGTGCAAGTGTTTGAGAAAAAATGCTGCAGCTCAAAAGGTGAGATTTTATCGCGTCAAGTTTGTAATGCAGAATTTTCAATAAACGCCGTCGTTAAGTCTGGACGAGCCATATCTTTATTATTCTATAAAGTTCAACATTCCTCTGAGTCTGCATATATCCCGACTTTTACTATGATAGCATATTCACCATGCGTTTTTATGGCACACATCATCATCAAACTATAAAAATTCTCGTTCCCTCTTCAAAATTGGACGTCACTTGTTTCATTCTAAATTTTCCAAGCTTTGTATATACGTGTGGAAATTTTCGAGGAAAAATAAAACATCAGGCTTGGAATCGATAGTACTCTACCTCCAAAACTAAATTAATGGAGAATTTTGAATTATAGAGATTGAGCAACTATATTGATAAAAAAGGAAACATATATGACGAAATCTTGTCAACTCCACCGTACAAAAATTCACAAGCTCTTTGGAATGAAAAGACATTACAAAGAGCGAAATTCTGCTTCTCCTATCAATAAAATTCAAGAAGGAATAATTTAATTTACCTTTCTAACGGATGAAATACTGTCCTGTTAAAAAATAATTGTGGTCGAGATAACTTCCCTTTTATTTCGATCATCTTGCTGTTTCCTTTTTAAATAAATCATTATCTTTTATGCAGGATAAAATGTTTATATGAGATATATACTGTAGTGAAGTGTCATGAAAGTGACCCACATGATGCTGCGTGCATGATCATGATCGCTTTTCAATTACAGGTTCACGCACACTAAAACCAGATGTACTTGTTTTTGATGAAAGATAACTCAATTTGCCAAAGTTTTATTGCACCTTAACGGTGGATACCGAGTTACTCGTAGCTCATTAATAAAAAGGAAAGCACAAATAGAGTACATGTGTTCGTTGACTATTGAGCGAGCAGGTTTGCTAAATAGTGTTTTATGCAGATTATTCCTCTCACTCGCAGTATGCACAGATTTCCATGCAAAAAAGAGTAATTGCTACTGGATCATTGAAAGTAGACTTGCAAGTCGCTGTTTGAAACTAAAACATCTGCCTGCAAGTTTAGTTCAGCTGGTCTTTCGTTTTCAATTCGTTTTTTATATTACAATTTCATTATGAACTTATAAGAAGCATTATGAGAGTTAATTATATCTGAAAAAACCGAAAATAGTGAAGATTTTAGCTGAAAACTCATTATAAGTCATTTCCCCCTTGCTTTAGGAGACGATCTCTTTTTAAATTTTCAAGGAACCATGAACCCATTCTAGAATTCCCACTTATGCTCTCTTCCACTATTTTTCGATTTTAAAATAGTGAATTTTCAAAAAATCAAGTCATTTTTCCAGCGGACTACTTGGGGAAATCGATCATTTATCGTTTCAAGTGGAAAAAACGAGCAGCTATTTCACTGACGGTATTTGGCAAAATAAATAAAATGCTGGACGTTTAGAAACCGATTAATTACATATTTCCCCTCAAAATCGTTAATTGCAAAGAACAAATTTTCTAATTAAAAAAAATCATTAAAATTTTTGCACATCCCATCATCATTAGATTATTGTGATAATTTAATTTTTTGTTGGCTTTAAATAAAGTGTGAAGACTGAAGATCCAGCGTTCAAATCTCTTGGCCCCCTTTCCGCCCCAAAGTGAAGCCAATTTGTCACTAGGGAAGATTTTTTGCTGCCGGCAATAAAAGAGAGGAAAAAGTGGCGCAGAACTCAAACGGAAGCTCAGCCGCATTAGCAACAATGTAAACGCGGCGCAGTAAAACTCATCTGCTCAACAAAGTATAGACTCGCCAGCTAATAAATAAAGTAGCTGCTGATGCTTTATGCACAATGGGACGCGCGGGCACAAAAAATATCCGAAACGTGCTGCCTCCTTTGATGAATGTCACTGCGTTCAGCTGACATTATTTTGTATTTGCCCAGCGGATGATAATAAAAACGCTGGCATTAAAATCCAGCCGAGTAAGCCGCCGAGTTGGCACGTAATCCTTTGATAAAATACACCGCGTGTCTCGGGCTGCCTGGCAGAATTCCTCGATTCAAAACGCGCGCGGGACGCGATCCTCGAACGCACGCCGAAACTCCCACTATATGAAAAGAGTTGGATCATCTCATCTCTCGAATTCCTACGGCACCCTCACTCGCCGTTTTATGGTGGAAGCCTATAAAAAATTAAATATGAATTATGCCCCCGTTTGTTGACTGAAAGTATCAATTTCGCCTTATCTTTTTTTAGCCAGCTCCCTCAGCGGACGGAATGAGATTCACGCCACTCTCCGCTTCTTCTTCCTTCTTAAATTGCCTTTTTCGTTCAACTGCTAAGCCTTTTATATTTGCGCGATAAACATCTTCCAGGCAAAGGGTTGGCTCAGCTTCTGTCGTATTTTTATTCTCATTTTGCGTATTTTAACTGCCTCGTTCCCACCTCGAATTGCGTCTTAAGCTTCCAGCCTCTGAGTTTCTCTAATGCAGAGTGCAAAGTGTTTGCATATTTGAATATGATTTTCTCACAATCCAATAATTCTGATCCAGCCTCAAGGACAAGGTTTCGTGTCATTTTTGCCCGTAAAGCATAAAATTCACATAAAAGAAAATTAGAGTGTAGTAGGGGAGGATTAAAAAAACTGGCAGTGGTATTAATACCTCACAATCAGTAGAATATTTTTATTCTGCATTGTTATTTAAAATCATTATTTTAAAAATTTTTTATTTTTTATTTTGCCATCTTGTAGAGCGCAAAACATTATATTGCAGAAATTAAGATCTTGAATGACGTTTTGCCTTTTTATTTAATTTTTGTATGCATAGCTGAAGAATTCATTGATCAATAATACTTAAAATTTTCGGCTCTACAGGGTTCGTCATTTTATTTCTTTTAATCATTATATTTTTAAACACAGCTTTTAACTTGTTCGTAAATTGGCATCTGAAATTCCTCGAAATTTGGTGAAAATTGTCTTAATTAAATCAGAATTATACCTTAAGCCACATTTATTTTCATTCAAAACAACGAACTAGCAGGAATAAACTAGTATATATGTATTCAAATTTTAATTGAAACTAAAAATGTTAACTCCTTTCAAAAGAGTACTCTAATATTTTACGCGACTGCCTGAGGTGTACAATGAAGATCAACATTACTATCATAGCTCTAGCTGGCTTGGCAACATAATTAGAGACACGGAGGATTGAGAACCGGACATGCCGGCCCCAAAGACGCTCACAGCGAAATAAACAGGAGAGATGGGTTTACAAAAATTAACATTGAATTGCGCTCTAATAGAGCCTGATGTTGAGTCTTCCTTTTAAAACAAAGGTCGATAGCACTTATTTAATTTTTTGTGACCATCATTATAATCTATAATTTCCTAATTATATCATTTAAACGATTTTTTCTTAGATTTTTCTAATTGGCAATTGATATAGACTAGTTTATAAAGGCTTATAAAAAATTGTTAGCTAGTTTTTGACATTTAATTAGTTGTTGATACATGATAAATTCAGAAAAACCCAAAAAAAATGTTTTCGTTTTGAAATTATTGCAATTTGTAAATAAAATGACACTAATCAATTTTATTTTATTTTTCATAATTCATGCATTTAGGTCAACTCTTGGTCTGACCAAAAAACGCTCAGTTTTGACCACGTTAACTTAGCTTGAAAATTCGCCCGCAATATTTTTTCAAGCCCCCTAAAAAGGGATATTGGTTTTAAATTTCATGATTTCAACAAAAATTAAAGAGTCGTTGGAAATTCAAAAACCTTGCAATTTCTACTGGTAATTAATATTGTAGAGGTGTTGAAAAAAAGAGTCGTATGCGTCATTTAATTTCGGAGCGGCGTCGGTGTGTTCAATCGAACGCTTCGTTTGACAAAAAAGCATCTCTGCTCATTTCATTATTTTATTATTGCTTGCCGTTATTACACGATTATTATTGCAGCGGTTGGAAATGAAACGTACAATTTGAGTGGCACGAGGTCAGACCTTCTGGAGAAAAATGATCCCAGCGAGCGGCTGCGGTAATTACGTGCGTATATACGAAATGTGAATGCGCTAAACAAAACGACGGGAACAGCCGGGGGTTCCTTCGCTTCGCAGTGTATAATAAAATGACAATTCAACTCTTGTGGTCCAATTTAGGAGAGAAGAATGAAAGGCTTCTCTTTATTTATATAGGGCCTTTTAAAATACGAAATTGCATATTATATAATGTTACCAATGCTTTGTAGGTGGTCAGGAGCCTAAGAACCCTCCCCGGTTGTTTTCCTTCTTCTCTCTTTGCCGCCGCCGCGGATATTAAATTAAATTTGAGCCCGCGTGCGCTCGGATTCAGCGGAAAAAAGCAAGCAGATGAACAATAATAAAAAAGGGAGGAATACGTCTGTGTGTGTGTGTGTGTATCATAATTACATCTTTGCATATAGATAGGGAGGCTGCAATTTACGAGCAGAGGGCTGCATGCGAGCAGAAGAGCTGCTTTAATGTATTTATTTGGTGGAAATGCTTCGGGCGGAATACGACACACATAAATAAGCGACACAAAGGGTTGAAAAACGGCTCGATTAGCATATAATAACACTATTTCTGGTTTAAATATTTTATTGCCCCCGAGAGAATTTGCGTAAGAATGCATTATAAAAGTTTCTTGGTGTTTTTTGGCATACACTTAACTCCAATAGTGTGCACCTCATTATCTCTTGATATAGTCATGGCGATGGCAATCGCTCGTCGGCAAAACTTTTCCACCGCACGTCTCAATTTTGTCCGGACAAATTTTGTCCAGACAGTTATCATTAAGACTGTAAATTTGCGGCTAGGAATTTTTAGATTTGAGGAATCGATATCAACAAGGATGATCTCTAGTATATTTTACAGGGCTGTTAAACAAAATTCACGCTTCCAGGCCTATGCTGCAAATTTTTGGCCGGCTCCGCGAGGCCCCACGTGTGCCCGAGTAATAATTATGTTTATCTGCGCGCTAATACCCGATGCTTAAAATGTTACGCTAATTATAGGCACGGTCACGTCGCATAGAATCACAGATTTTTGCTACCCTCGCGGCCTGGAAAATTAGCAGAGCGTTTTTCATCGCATAGTAATATAGAAGCTGCTCTTCGATTACCCGATAATACTAATGACCACATGTGCGTGCTATCATTAGGCGCGGTAATTTCGCAACTTGTGCGGCTAGGCTTCTTCGGGTTTGCCCATGGTGATGGGGTGAATGTCTCCTATAGACGTTGTCTGCCGACATCAAAAAAGCCGAACAAGTGTGAGTATAGCTTGTAGCTGACGTGACGTGATTTAGAAATGGTAAATTAATGTTGATCGCATTTTTGGGATATTTTGTACGTGACTAAAAATACGTACGTACTAAAAATAGAGTCCACGAGTAGGAAATTGACCAAATAACTGTTTTAGACTAGAAGAATTGAAGTTCTGATATATTTTTTAACCTCTGCTCAGCACTTCCCGGGCCACCAATAACACCGCCGAGCGGATAACATGGGGCCCAAGTGGACGCAAAGGAGCTTGGGCCCAATGTGACCATCATTTCGTCTTCTCGGACCGAGGTCTTTTATTTAAACGCCAGACATTTGTCCATAAAGCCGCTGGATAGGTGCGAAAACCAGCAAGTGGCGAGTCAGCGCCGGGTCTCTAAATTAACCATATATACCTTTTGCCATCTCTGACATAGGGCAGCCAGAATTAGATCCCCGAACTGCTCAACTATCTCCCATTGCTTTGATACTCTTTAGAATGAGAACGGGCTGTTTTTGACCTATGAATGTTTTTGGAGACTGAATATAATATTTCTTTTGACTCGAATCATCTCAAAAGTGGTTCCCTTAATCAATACTTTTGCCAGAACCATCTAATGATATTTTTTGTATATTTGCTTTCTCCCACAGTCGGTCATAAATACATCAATTTATTAGGTTCAAAGTGATTTTATTGCGGATCACTTGATTAGCATGCAAACGCTTGAGCCAAGGCAAAAAGTATTTTTCTACAAACTTTCTGTATAGCTTTACTAATAATGGTGTGATCTATTATCAATTTATCTGTATCGTGTGCAATAGTTCATGTGCATAATAATATAAAACGAAGAAGCTAGCTTTATTTAAAACTATCTTAGGAAAAAATTTCAACTGTAAAACAATCCGTTAAATTTTGCACGCATTTTTCCTAGAAAAATTTTCTTATTAAATATACTAATTAACGATTCGGGCAGTTGGAAATTTCTTTAATATTTTACTTTGTAAACGGAGGCGTGAATCTAGCACACCCAAAATTACAGGAACTATTCTTTTGGCAAATTTTAATCATTTATCAAACAATATCGAATGTTAGAAAAAACCACAATTAATTTCGTGGCATTATTTCAATTTGGAAGCCAGTCTGACTCTTCATCCTCCGCAGTAACAAGTCTTTTCATTACGTCACAAAATAAAAAGTAATATATATGTTTGAGCATTGCGTCTTGGTTTAAGTTGCAAATAAATGAAAACAAAAAAAGGAAAAAAGTGCTGAGGAATAAGTGGATCTGGTCTGGCGGAATTGCGTCGCGCGCCCAATAAATGCGAACGGCGCGGCCGAGTTGGTAGTTGGTACTGCAGACGGCAATCGGAATTAATAGTGCCTCCTGTGAATAGGTGCAGGTGATTTGGCTGGCTGGGAACATCTGCCCCGGCCTGCACGTCTGAGGACGCGTGCCAGTGGTGCGCCCGAGGCCTCCAAAGTGCCTCCGTCCGTTCCCCGCGCGCCGCCGCCGCCGCGTCTCCTTCCTTCGCAGCCGCGGCGTGCATTCAAATCACACTCGCCGCCGTTTCTTTCCTTACCGATATATTTACTTGATTAATTGTAAATACTTAAAGACGTGGCTATCAACTGTTTTTTATTCGATGTCGAATTTTAAACATAATTTTTAAAACATTTATCTTTGGTAAATAATATTTTTGCTGAGTATGTGGTAATTTTCTTCGACTAACATTTAAATTTCTGAAAAAAGGAATTTAAAATTAGCATGCTAATCATGCGGTGAGCATCAATTGTCTCCTTATTTTAAAATCAAGATTTATATCACAATTTAGGGAATTAAGGGAAAATCGTTGACAAGTAATACTCGATTAATTTTTAAGAGAAATTTGGAAATTCTTAAACTTAATTGCACATACCTTGATCCTGATTAGGTGTTTGCACATTGTATAGAGATGTTTTTTGCTTAATTCCACTGGTAACTGATTTAAAGGACCAATAATTGTTACAGTTAAAAATGCAAAATTATTCATCTAATGTAAAATGATAAAAAAAAATTGTTTTAATTTTTTAACTAAATTCAATTGAATCTCCTTGACATGATAAAGGCCCCGAATCTTTCTTTGCAATGTCTATTTTGATATGAAAATGAGTTCCCTATCAAAACAGAAGGATTCGTCTTTGCGCTGACAAAGATTCAGTTCTAGACAAAAGGAAAGATGATCCTTTTTCAGGTCAAGCGATATGTCAGATCGTCCTCGGCGCACAAAGAGTGAATATTATATTTGTTATTCAAATACGCGGCAGCCTAAACTCCCTATAATTATACGAAAGAAAAAGGGTATTAATAACAACAGAGTGAAACCTGAAGCCGCGCGTTAATTGTGGTGAATTTGACGTGTTTTCATTTCTGCTAAGCTCCGACAGACATTTAATAAATACTCTCAAGTCTCGAGATTTTGGCAGAAACACTAACTATTGTTTATAATCAATTAACAAAAATAAAACAAAAAATTTAATTCGGCGCTGCACACGCCTGGAGAGAAAAAAAATCGAGTGTGTCTGAGAGGCCGGCTTGATTTTAACTTCCAGCTGCCCCTGCATCACTCGTCTACCCTGGAGGGGGTAGGTGCCTGAAAAGAAGTTAAAATCCAACTGCGTGCGTGACGTCACTGCAGGTGAGAGAATTAAATAGGAGCCGAGACGCCGCCGTCGCTCGGGCCAGACTGCGCGTATGTACACATTGCCCAGAGGATGAGCTTTGTGAATAAAAGTAACGGTGATTCCACCGAAATCGTCTGCTGCATTTTTTTTTAACCAAACCACCAGGAAAATCGAGACCCACGCGACGAACACGAGCCGCCGCCGCTGTTTTTCATCCATTGTGTCCGTAAAACAGACATTGTTGGTCTCCAGGGTGCAACTCGACCGGTACTTTTCCTTTCCTTTCTCACTTGCCCTTTCAGCAGTTCCGTTCCTTTCTAACGGGTGATGTTTTCTTTGCAGCTGGAGCCAAATCAATTTCCTCTTCGTGATTGATATATAAATAAAAAGCTGCAGCATTTGAAAAACTCGAATAGCAAACTGAAAGCTGCTTTTTATTTCAACCACTAATAATAAAACTTTCGGACTAGTTTAAATTCGGTTCGTGAATTTCGAGCCGCATTCGTATGCACAGAAGAGGCAATAAAATTTACATTTACCGTATCAATGCTAATCGTTGACTCGGTTTCACGCTCGTTCGGCACGTGGCTCATTAAAATGTTATGCTCTCATCTGACCACTTTCATATCATATTTGCGCACCTGTCAAAGGTGTTCATTTGAATTTTAGCAAGCTCTGACCGCAACAGCCGCATTTTTTTAATTGCAATTTTAATCCAAGCGCATTGTTATGTAATCTTATATCAGAAAATTTAAAAAAAATCAAAAATCCTTTTTATCTGCTCTACTTGAAATACTTCCTAAAAATGAGGGAAGAGATTAAAATTTCCCAGGTTGCAGTATAGGTTTTTGAGAAAATCGGCTCAAAGTTTAAATGCTAATCAAGAGTGTCTCTCTACTGTAAAATCACGATTTATTTCACAACTTAGGGAGTTTTCCTCAAAATACGCACAGCATTGGATAGATCACGACGAGAGCCATCGATATCATGCGAAAGAATCATTTAATTTTTCTCTAAATTGGGCATAACCTGAAATTTAACTGTTCATTGGTCCTGTTTGTAATATTTTACATTGTTGATAAACTGTTTCTATATTTCACAAACAATAAACTATACCATTCAAATCGTACCGAATTAAAATGCATATTGGATTGTGTTATAAACACTTAAGAGCTATTTATTTATTGAATTAAAAGAATAAAACATGCATTTGGTGTCAGATGGAAACAATCACAAATAAATAAAACCAATTGAATGCCCGCATATGTGGTCTTCCTGTCTTGATAATTTTAAGATTAAAATCAGAGGTGGCTTTTAACAATGCCAAAAGTAACATTTGGTCAATACATAAATTTTTAAGGATGAAATAAAAGCGCCCTTTAAATTGAGAGAGCGATAAATTAAACGTCAAGTACAAGAATCGAATTGCCACTGCAATATCTCTCAGTTTGAACGTAATAATTATCTTCAAAACGCGCACGGTTATGTACATTTGCTAAAAAGGATTCGCGCAGCAAGGAATGTATAATTGCACCGCGGCAGTTTCGCCCGTGGCTTTGAAATGAAAAAATAAAAAACATTGAGCTAAAGTGCTGCACTTAGAGTTCATAAAATTTTAACGCATGTGCGCGCCTCTAATCATGTAATTTTCCCACCCCTTCGCAACACCCTGGGTGCAGAATTTAAGGTTTTTCGCGGAATTTGTGCTGCACGTCCCTCAAAGCGACAGGCTCAAACTGTAGTGAATTTTGTTTAGTGGCATCGACCTTCTAACGTTCGAGCGAGTATTAAAAGTCGTAAAATCTGCAAGGTCAGTATATGCGCTGCTGCAGATTATTCTCGGTACCAATTTTTATTTTATTATTTTCAGTGTGCAGTGTGCAAGTTTAATGACATAATTACTGCAGCGTGCACAAACTGAGCCAAATTGGAAACAGCCGCGCGCGATATTTTGTGTCATGTGTGCGTTCACATAATAAGGGCACGACCATAAAGCAATTGGCAATAATTTTAATTCGCCAACAGCAAACAGCGGCAACTAGCGATGCACTGAAACGCAGAGAGGGTCGTAAAAATGAGGCTGCAAATTCGAAACATGTTAATAGCCAGCAATAAAATGCGAGGAATCTTCGAGTGTAGTGGAGGCGCCAAGAATTAAATAATCATAATTCATTACAAGCCGAATATTAACGCTATATTTGCGTATTAATGTGAATTTAGTAACAGGAGTTAAGAGACGTGGGGACAAAGCACCCTATTAACTCTTCAGCTGGTTTGGGAAAGTCAATATGAATCTAACGGTAGGCAGTTTTTGGAACTCTGATTGTTTAAACCGAGATTTTAGTTGATAATATTTGATATACATGAAAAGTCGAGTTTTTAAGTGTAATTCTTCAAAAACTAAAAAGGACACCACTCTGGAATATTCACACGAGCTCAAATACATCATGGGACAACCTTTAGGCACATTTAAAAAAATTCTGAGCTCAAAGACATCCAAAATTTCGATAAGATACAAAAATTTACCTTGATCTAAAAACATCAAAATTTGTGTTAGTCCGATTGGGCTCAATCAGCGGGTTTGGGCCCAACTTTTAGGTTTCCAAAATTTTCCCATGTAACCGGAAAAATAAATATATGGTCGAAAAGCTTTTTAAATTAGTGTTTTGCGTGTTTTGCCAAATATACTTTCCTGCATTCCCCGGTTCAACGGAATCGTAGTCATAGTTACACAGCGCGTATTGACTAAACTTTTCAAGCGCTGGCGATTAGCTTGCTGCGTTTTCATTAATAAATGTGTGGCCAATCTGGATTGATAGCAGTGAATCAAATTTCAAAATATTGTTTTTCTACCGAAGCACATGATGGACGACTTGAAAGACAAAAGCATTCATTTGACAGCGCAGATGATCTCCGAGGAAATTCGCCAAATGCCAATGTACAGGGGCTTCTACAACGAAGTGCAAGTATTTATTTCAGCAAATAATTATAATACGCTTTTGTAAATCTGTTTTTCGCAGAAGCTCGTATCGTCGTCTTGCGTTTCAAATTCAAATTTCCGTCCGAGTCTGCTGAATGCGATGCGACAAACAGGGCTGGAGGTCGAGTTGCGAAATACGGTTTTCCACTGGCTCAGGGCACACCCTGGTCCGCAAGGCCGGGCATCGTCTGGGGCAGTTATTGGATCTAAAGAACCAATCCTGTTTTTAAAGAAGGCGCAGGTTAGTGGAAATTCTGAATTAAATTAAATTAAATATGTATTCTCTAAAATTAGAAAATACCTAAAGTTCTGGGAAAATCAAGTAGTAAGCACTGTCTCCCTATAGAATAAAATCAAGATGTATTTCACCAAGAGAAATATTTAATGCACATTGTTGGATAGATTACAACAATAAGTTAAAAATTATTGATGAGCCTTTGAAATTTTCGACGAATTGGGCAAAATCTGAAATTTGAACCAATTTTTCAGGCCCAATGGGAAAAGAGAATACAGAAATCACTAACATCGATGTGTACAGAACTGAATCAAGTCCTTTCAAAGTGTCGGGCAGGCTCTGACAAAGATGAGATGACAGAAAAATGGACTGAACTCAGCACCTATGACATAGGTACACAAATTTAAAATAATAAATAAGAGTTACACTTAAAATCATCTTATTGAAGATTTGAGTCAGTACCGTCCTGTGTACGCACCTAAAGATTTTCTGGATGTTCTTCTCTGGATTAGAAGTCCAAACCACAGAAGCCTCGAGTAATTATCTACAGTATCATTAACTCAGATTATAAAATTCATGAAATTAGTGGAGAAGGCAGCTGGGATTTCAGCCAGATTCCGTTGAAAGTGAAAACTCTGAGTGAACTAGTAAGTTTTAAAATCCAACACATTCCAATAAAATTTCAAACGATTATATTTTTAGAAAAGTCTCTTCCAAGAAATAGCCCGTGGAGAGCCTCTTTTGGGCGTAAATCCAAATATGCCGGCCCAAAACAATTTGTACCAGAATTTAGAGGCTGAGAGAATTGCACTAGGTGAAAAAGGTAATTGAGTGCTCAGTGATTTTTTTATTAAGCCGTGCCAGCCGCTTTTGTAGTAATTGCAGGCAATCATGCTCCTGTGGCCCAGGAATTCCTCAAACGAGGCTGTCCGAAATGCTTGCGAGGTAAAATTTGGGCACAGGTACTTGGATCGCAAGTAAAAGAGGAGGTATATGTATATAACTTCTAGTACATTATATTTTATTAATTAAAAATTTTCAGCACGTGGAGCACTTTGAAGAGCTGAAGCTATTCGTTTTGCAGTATGACATGATCGTTGACAAACTTCTGATAAAGGTATTGTAATTTATTTTAAAGGGGATACTGCAAAATCCTGGGAATGCATGAACTTGACCTGAATTGACCTCTAACTTTTTTTAATAAAAGTGGCTGCAAAGTTAGCATGCTTTTCAAACGGTTGAGGACTGTCTCATTACTTTAAATCCTATTTTATTTCACAACGAAGAGTTTCCCTAAAAGGTTTCATACGCTGTTGGACAAAAAGCGCTTTAAATTTTGGAGAAAATTTGAATTTTTACTGTAGCATTGTCCTTTTTTGATTATTGCAAATTGCAGAACAAATGATTTATCAACTGCTATTGCATATGAAAATTAAAATAATTTTATTTTTCTGGCTCTTTGCCAGAAGGCCGCCTGCTTAACGCAGAAGTTACGCCGGTTGCATAACCTCCTGCCACCAACGCTCGCAATCTCCTACTTTTCCTCCTGGTGCAACTAATTTTTGATCTCATTTTAGGATGTGCAGCTGACTGCTTCGAATGATGATCAATATTTCGTATTTGAAGACGTCTTATACCAAGTAATGATAAATTATAATCGTAGAAAAATTAGCCCTAATCTACAAAATTCCAGATTATGTTATGCTTTTCTCGAGACACAGAGGTCTTAAAAATTTTCAACAATAGCTCAAGCACGCCAGTAACTGGTTTACTGAAAGGAAAAAATCCTTCTTTCGAGAACTCCATTGTCTTTCCTCCCAGTGGAGTTATTCCTTTTCACGGGTTCAGCATGTACGGTACGATATAAATTAAAACTTAAATAATTTCTGCTTGCTACAATAATTTCATTTCCAGCCACTCCATTTTGCTACATGTACGATGAACCAATCAACCTGTACTTCACGTTTAGAGCCTTTTACATGCGGTATTGGTTCAGACTTCATGAAGTGTCGTCACACGAACAAGGAATTCTGTCGCTTTGCCTGCTTTTTGAAAGATTGCTCCAACGTCATGAGCCAACGCTCTGGACGCATTTCAAACAAATCAATATTCAGCCGTATGATCAAAAAGGTTTGAATTAAATGAAACTGATTGATTCATTTTAGGGTTAAAGTGGTTTTCAAATGGCTAATGCGTGGTTTTTCTGGACACCTCCCACCGGATCAACTGTTGGATTTATGGGACGTAGTTTTAGGCTACGATTCTCTAGAAATATTTCCAATCCTGGCAGTTGCCATTCTGAGCTTCAGAAAGGAAAATATTTTGGACGTAGACACGCTTCAAAATATAGAGGTGGGTTTATTTATAAATTATATATTAAAACAATGAATGAATTTTTTATAAATATTTTCAGGCAGTCTTAGCGGATTTGTCTTCTCTATCTGTGGTTGCATTGCTTCAATTATCACTCATGAAAGACAGTATATAAAATTTGTCTGAGACTTTTACGCCGTAATGATTATGCAACTTGCTTTACACCAACCTCGTTTCTGTCGCTCCCGACACGTGCTGCCAGCTGGAGGTCAGGGTTTTAATCTTCTCAGGCAGAAAATACGTTCGAACTCATATCTCCCTTGCAGTTTTTTTCAACTATTAATTATATAGTTATTTCCTAGAATTTTAAGTTCCACGTACTTGAATGAAAATTTAGAGATCTCGAGAAAAGTTACTAAAAAAAATTAATGTCACATTGAATTGTTGAATAAATGATCCGATTCATATAAAAATTGATCCCCTTGCATATTTCATTTCCTTAATCTAATTAATTTTAATGCTTTTCTAATTAAATTAAAATGTCAGCTAATCAGATTTGTAGTAGCAACTGTTATTTATGTAGGGAGCAATTTGGAAGCAGAGAAAGTTCCGGCCTTCTATATTGCTAGACGTTCATTCTTCTCGTCTTCTTCCGCTCCTCTCGCAGCTGCAATGGCTCTACGAGAATGAGTTGAAATGTGTGAGAACGGGGGCGCGTTTTGACTACTGATGAACAATATCGCACTAAGAACTGGGCCATTTAAAGTGCGAGTAATTTATTTTTCTCCTGCGCTCAGCACTTTCTTACAAAACGACTGTTTCATTGTAAACTGCGCGCCGATTGCGGTCTTGTTGAGCCGTGGGAGACTCTTGCAATAATTAGCGGTTTGCCAGGCAAATGACCGAGCACGCATAGTTCCACTAAACCTGCTCATCTCACACTCATCATTTATGTCAAAGTGATAGAGCAATTACGGTTTATGCAGTGAGAGCAATAAAATTTCATTCATATTGTTCTGTAGATTTATTTCATGTAATGTGTCGTGAAAATGTGTGCATTAGAGAATGCCTTTACCCAAACACGTTTTAATTACAACATATAAAATTAATACGCATAATACATATACATTTCAGTCTATATAAGTTAGTGGCACAATCTTTCAATACAAGAATAATTTAAAGATACACAAAATATTTCAATGCGGCCTAAATTCGAAACAGGAATTTCGCGAACGAAATGTGACACTAATTTGATTGTAAACTGCGCGGACATGGGGAGTAATATTGCAAACGTGAAAAATTATATTAACAATTGAGCTTTTGAGCGGTGTGTGTGTTTGTGTGTATGTGGAATAATAAAATACATATATATGTAGACGTAACTAAGCACTAACCAAGTCTCCAATTCAAACCATCAAAGACACGTACAGCGTACAGTTCTCGTTCCAAACACACCTCATTATGGCAGAAAGCGACCTTTGAATTAGGAGAGCGGACGCAACAATTTTTCAAATAAATAGGGTCTAATGGATTACTCGTCATTCTGCTTCTTTCTTCAAAGTGAGTCGCCTCAGAATCGCAAGTTCCTTGATTTTCCTCACGCGGCTGCTATTGCTGCCGCTTTGCGTCTCAGCTCGATGGCTGACACCTCCCTGACAGCGGCCACTACCTCTTCTTCGTCTTCTTTGGACTCCTGCTTCAGAGGGGAGGATTTCTCCTTTTCCACCTTCACAGGCTTGATGGACAAACGCGTAGCTTTTTTCACAGAGCTACTCGAAGACTCGGAGGAAACAACTGTGACAACCTGTGAAATTAAAATAAATTATATTTTATTGATTTACGTTTTGCAACTTTTACCTTTGAATGTCCAGCAGAAGTTTGCACGCTTTGTCCAGAAGGAGGAGTGTAAGTGGGGACCGTAGTCAAATCAAAAGGAACGTTGCTAGAGCGCCTCTCAACGGTTACTGGGTTGGCTGTTAATAAATTGCCGCATTAAACATCGTTTCTTGTTTGCACCTTTATGATTTTACCAGTCGTGGTGTCGAATGAGTCAGGAGTGGTAACAGTATAGTATCGATTTCCTCTGGAGATGGGCGAGGCGGTTCTGACGTCAACGATTTTTGCTACAGAAGCAATTGTCGGCCTCACAGTGAATCTTGGTGATCGGAAAGCACTCGCATTGAAGGCAGGATCTTCAGTGGGCGGCGTGGTCTAAAACAAAAAGTTAATTCCTATTGATTAGATTTGTTTCTAAAATTTACTTTTTGTTTAGCATTTTAAATATCCTTAATGAGATTTAATCATTTTGTTAAGGCTTTTATTATTTAAGGCTAATTTTATTGATGTAACCTGTAACTAGATGGGCTTTATTTGTTGTCATTAGCATACCTCATAGTATTTAGTGGCAGTTTTACTCTTCACAAAATATCCCTTTGTCGGTTTCTCTGTGGAAGCCGTGGGAATTTTCGGGGTGGTCGTCGTTCCTGCAGTCCATTCGTGGGTGCTCATTGGCGTGACCACATACACCTTCTCGTTGGAGCTTTTGGAGAAACCAACAGTCAAGCGGTCCCACGTTGTGGTTCTTTTCGGTTCCGGTGTGGTTGTCGGGTAATCGGTCGTAAAGTCGGTTGTTGTCGCTTCTTCTGTGGTCGTCGTTGTGCTCGCTTCGGTCGTCGGTCTGGTTCTCGCGGCTTTGATGATGGCTCCTTTGCTGAACACCTTGGCGTGCACGTTGTGAGAAATGCTGCCCGACGCCTCGGGTTCGTAGTAGGAAGGACGCAGGGTCGGCTGGAAGTACGAGGGTGAAGTGGGGAAGTAGTCGTTGGGGATGGCCTTGGCTGAGGTTGCGGCCACCGCCGTCGTGCTGGTCTGTTTGATGGTGTCGTCCACAATGTTGTTGGCGTCAGGGTTGCTGAACTCCTGAGCGGTCCACGAGTCAATATTGTTTTGCAGCGAGTTCAACGCCTGTTGCTGCTGCTTCTCCTGATCTCTGAGCAGCAGTTTTCGCAAGTCAGAGGCCAATATGTGCGTGACTGGTTTTTCCGTGGTGGTCTGGACCTGTGCCGGCGCCTCGGAGGGCACCTCCGAGGCCACCAACTTGGACTCCTGGAATTGGTGGTTGATCTCCCTGTGATGCCAATGGTTTCGCAAACCTGAAGCTTCGCCTTCCAGAAGCGAATTTTGTGGCTGGGGATTTGCTATATAAGGCACAATGATTTGAATCTTTTTGGGCTTAGGGTTCGTTTTCACGTTTTCATTACCTGCTTCAATCAGGGCGGGACCACTCTCCGCAGGGGGAGCGGACGGGGACCAGGGGGCTTGGGTGGTGGGAACCTCCGCGGGTTGGATGTTGACGTTCAAAAGACCGTTAGTGACGGACGGGGAAAAGAACTCGAATCTATAAGGGTGCTGGACGGGTTGTGCCGGAAGGGGTGGGGGCTGCAGGCCCTCGGCGGAAGGAGGGAGCTGCCTCAAAGTGCCGGGGGAGGTGAACTGTCTAATAGGCTGAGGTGCCGGGGGATGGAACGAGGGCGCGTGGAGGAAAGTGTTGGGCTGCTGGGGGCCCGTGAAACCGATCGGGGGCAGACGCTGACCGGCAGCAGAAGGGAAGGGTGCGGCAGGCCCGGTGAAAATTATGCCGGGGGCGCTTGGTGCGCTCGCTCCAGAAGGCCCTTGTTGGAACGTGGGGACGTGGAAGGGTGCCGCGGGAACGTTCGCGGGGGGTTGTTCCTGCGTGAGGATTTGGGGAGGCGGTGGTCCATGAACCAGGAGGCCAGGGGGTGGATTATTTGACCCTGAAGCAGTTTGTATGGATGGTGTGATTGTGAAGCCCACTTGCCTTGTGTGATCAAAATTTGTGTTCTGGTAACTCGTACCTCCACCAATTCCAGAGTTAATGGCCAAGGGTGTGTTATCGTGATTATTGCTCGCAGCCGCCGTGGTGGCGGCGGCGGGGGCCGGCTGCTCATTGTGCTCCACCTCGCCCACCGCAGGCAAATCTAGCCTGGTCTCCTGGGCCTCGTGTTGCACGGCTTTGCTGCCGTCCACGTCAATAATCGGGGACTGTACAACACTGATGGGATACTCAATAGAGGAGATGTAATCGGCCACAGGGATGCTGGGCACGATTTCGGGTGGTTGCAACCCTGCACCTGAGGGACCTGAGTGACCCGAGGGGCCTGAGGGGGCGGCTACGTGTTCCTCCACCGCGACTGAGCCCTCCGGCTTCTGCGAGCCGGGCAAATAGCCCTGGGGAAGCGGGGTGTGGTGGTAAACCGGAGCGCTCGGCTGCTCACCACCGTGCAGACCCTGATGCAACTGAGGGGCGCGAACCACCGCAAACACCGCACCACCGTCCTGGAACTGTGCATGCGGAATCGGAATCCACGGGACTTTATTACAAGGGTTGCATTTCTGAGGCGGGTTCAGGTGCCCCGTGAACTTTGCGCGCGGGGGTGGTGGCGGCGGCCCGTATTTCGGCGGGGCGCGGATGATGGCGGGACTGTGATGGGTGGCGGCCGCGTACGCTCGCGAATTCTTCTCCTGGCCGGGGAACATCCAGCTGACCAGCCTCTGCAGGGTGTCGCCGCCGAAGCTAGCCGCTCGTCTTTGCGGCCCTTGGTGCCTGACAACGGTGTGGGGCGGGGGTGCGGGCACAGGGTCGCACGTGGCGGCGATGAAACACGCCGAAAGGGCTGCTAAGGCAAGCAAAGCCTGGAACAAATATATTTTATTAGTTAGATTTTATATTGATGAATGTTTTTTTAGATTTTCAAGCGATTAAACATTTTAAAATGATTTACAGAAAAAGAGTGAACACCTCTTTTACCCTTGCAAAAAAGCTTAAATTTTTCCAGGTTGCAATTTAAATTTTCAAAAAATCTTGCATGCTAATCAGGTGGCGAGCATTGTTTCCCTATTGACAATCAGGATTTATTCCTCCAGAGAAGAAATTCACCTCATAACTCGCACACCGTTTGATAGATCACGACGAGAGGAATTAAAATCATTGACAAGACGTTAATTTTTTTTAGAAACACGGCAAAATCTAAAATTTGACTGTTACGTGGTCCTGATTTAATTATTGCACATTGTAGAGGTTAACTGTTGCTAAATTTTACAAACATTCGATTCAATAGCCAAAAATGCAAAATTTTCTTAATTGTTAGCTTGTAAAGCTCTACTTGATATGATGATTTGGAGAAACTGTTGATTCAATTTGATGAAAGGTGATAGTGATAGTTAAAAATTATCCTAAAATGAGTATCCGGCTGCACCATGAAAAGTTTTGCTACTGTTTATTTGTTGTTATTAAGTAGTAAACATGAGAGCCCGCACATCCTGCCCGCCCAAGTGTGCATTTCACCCATGAACGGTCTATTTGGCTTTCTATTGATGTTTATATATTGAAGACTCTCACGAATAATCCAATGTGTTTCGTGCTAAATTCTATTCAAGCGGCAGATTAATTAGGTGCGCCCGTATATTTAAGTTTTCCCACGAAGAATATCCCGCCAAATAATCCAGTAGTTAATCACGTGTGAGGTGGTTTCGCTAGTTTCAGAAGTCAGTTTCGCTTATCACCGTAATTATCGAGTTTTCGCGATGAGAAACGACCAGCGAATCATTCCGCGTGTGCGCCGCCTGCTCAGACACAAATTCTGTGCTGTCAGTGACCCTGTTTGATCGGAACCCGGTCTATCTGCGTGTAGCGGCTGGACCTGTTGGCGAAGATGCGTTTCTCGCCAGCAGTAGGTCACTCCGCGGCGGCCCGCAGCTGCGTGCCGCGGCTAATAAACAATAATACACACACACACACACATAGATATGTGCTGAATAACGCTCATATTAATTTTTATTTATGAACGTGCTTTCCTGATTCGCACGCTACAACAAAGCGCCGGGATGTTTAATAATGCACGCCATGTGAGTGAGAGTCATTTCAATATACACTACACACACATGCACCGCCGCCGCCGCCACCGCGTCTATCAAGCAGTCCATCGCGCATTTCCTTTCCCGAAAAGCCGCTACATGAAATGTGCTGTTTGTTTTTTAGATTGGTGAGAATTAAATTTGTAACGTTACTATGCACCAATATATGTGAAGCAGCTGGGAGAAATTCACTCTTACTCTCTAGTCCGAGATGCGATCTGCTATGACCAACCGGATGTGCATTTTAGGAATTTTATAATGCGGAGGTTGTGCAAGAGATTTCCACCTTATCACCTGCCTGGTCCAAATTGAAAATTTTTGTAAGAGTTGCATCTGATATTTTGGTACGCCCAGTCTGATGAAATCTAAGCCACTCGGATGCTTGATAGCAGAGAGCGTTCTGCTTTAATCCACACGCTACGATGTTGTTGTTTAACAGCATTTGCCTGCTTGTAATTTGTTTGATCAATTTTCGACGCGCCCGATACAAATGACCATCCCTGATTGACAGCCAATCGGTATAGAAAGTAGATCTCACAGATTAATTCAATTTGTTGCACGACGTGCGTACAGCTCAGCACGCGACTTGCGATTGGAAAACGCCCAGCTAACACAGACCTTGATCCGCATGACGCATCTGCTTTTTCCGTTTCAAGATTTTATAAATTCGTTCAATAACAGGCCAGTATTTTTTTATTGGTAATGTTTTTAGGGTCCAAATAACACCGCCAAGCGGATGATATTGGCCCAAGTGGCCCCAGAGGTGCTTTGGCCCAATTGTGGCCATCCTTTCGCCTTCCTGAACCAGGGTCTTTTAATGAAACGCTAGACATTTGTCCCTAAAGCCGCTGCAAAGGTGCGAAAAACAGATTGTGGCATATCCTAGCCCGTTGAGCTATTTCAGGTCACTTAATTTTGCAATCTCTGACATTGGGCAGCCAGTAATAAATCACTGAAATGCCCGATTATCTCCCATTGCTTCGACACTCGTACATTAGGAACGCCTTTAACAAAATGATGTTCGACTTTCTTTGATTTCTTCATTTGAAATTTTTATCTAGCTAGAAAGATCTGAAATTGCTTACGTATTCTTGAAATTTATTCTCTTTTATTTATCATCTAACTGCTGCTGTGTTTCCGTGTTAATCTTGTTGATTTTTTAAGAGAGAAACATTTTTAACTTTCTTCCTGTGTGTAACGCATCATACAGACTTCCTTTTCCTAGTTTGTTTTCAAAAATGAAATCGAGACTCTTACTCTCGATTTGGCAAGGGATAAGATGGCATTGTCTGATGAATTTTTGCACCCGCGCCAACAACTTTTACTTTGCGCATTAGCAATGAACCAGACTTGAAGTACCAAGGCGCGCCAGCAGAATGCCTTCCAAAGCCATAAAAACTCTCCTATGCGCGCACTTATTTTCTTATAACACGCGAATCGAATTTCTCTGTGTATACCTTTTAATTGGATCGATGAAAAGTTGTATACAGTGAAATTGCGGAGCGGTACAGACCGAAAAAGCGTGAGAGGAGCAAAAACAAATTTGCCAGGCAGCTGCGACGAGCGCAATGAGTGTCTCGTTATTTATCTCTGCTCAATTTTCGCCTCGCTGCTAATTTGCGGCTCCACTGCGCCTTTCAAAAGAGCAAAAAGCACCCATTCAAGCTGGAAGAAACTGCAATAAAGAGCGATAATTGAGAACTTTCCTCCGAAATTAGGCTTCTTTCAATTTTGTGCTGGCCACTTTTCCTCTATTTTCGTACCATTCGCCTAACTAATTAAGATTTGTTGTGCCACCGTTCTGTGAGAAGCGCCGCTTTTTATACCGGTCCAGAGAGAAAATAATTAGCGGTCTCGCATTAGGTGGCCTTTTGATTTCGTTTTCATGCTGTGCACACATTAATCAGCTGCAGTGACGTCCAAAAAAGCTCAATCAGAATAAAAAAAACGCTTTCCATTTATTTTCTCCTCCAGAAGTTGGCAAGATAACCTTCTAATAATTTAGAAACATGCATTAATTCCAATTGCGTTTGCTTCTAACATGAAAAAAACATGTGCGACACAATTTTCGCGCATTGCAAAACAAAGACTATGAAGCAGAGCGGCGCACACACTAAACACATTTGTTAATGAGCCCACGCGTGCCGTAGACATCAAAACGCGCCGTTACTGCACACTTATGAAACAGCACGCACACCGCACGCATGTAAATGCGCTTGTTTACAAATCGGAACTACTCGGGCGCATACAAATTACACAAAGGAAGCAAAAACGTTTGCTCCAGTTTGACTGTGAAACAAGGAAATGCTTAATTGGCGAGGGAAACCGCGCGTCCATTCTGAATTATTATATTCAAATGAGGCCTCTAGCACAGGTGTGAAGAAGCTCGTGCGGACAGCACGTTTTTAAATATCACGAAGTCGCACTCGCGCATTTTAGGTTAGGAAGATTCAGCGAATTCCGGCAGCGGTAATTTTCGTACGTGGGAGAGTGGGAGTGATCATAATTTTTAAACACGTTTTACTCTTCTTTTCGTCGGCTCACAGGTGTGCTTTCAATTTTTTTCGTGATACCTTTCGAGTCCATGCGTCGTAAAAATTTCCAGATGTTCCAATCTCGGGATAATTTGGAGGCAATTTTCTGCAAAGGCCATGCACGCTTGGCATGAGTTGGTTGTAAACATTAACCAGAGTTTCGCTTTTTAATTGAATTCGTAATGATGCCGCGAGATGAACACGCGAAAAGGAAAACAGAAAAATTGGTCCGCAGCATAATTATTTTTCCTTGTAAAAATATCTTCAGTTTAAAAAGTAAAACAAAATTAGAGAAGTGAAAAGGTTGAATATCGATTATTTTTTCTTTTGCCGAATTGCGAGCTGGAAATATCGATTAAAACCTCAAATTTCACTATTTCCCGCGCTTTGAGACAAGGGTAACGCATTCTTTTTTTTAATTTTCTGAGGCATCACGCATTAATTTTAAAGTTTCCGCGTTTTCAAAGAGTCTGGTAATTTTCAGTTTTCGCAGTTTTCAAAAACTGCCATATTCAATCATTTTTCCAACGAAAAAAAAGAATCAAGCGGCTGTTGCACTGATTGCATTTGGCAAAACAAATACAATGCTGAACGACTAGAAACCGAATAATTTCCTCAATAAAATTATTATTAAATAGAAATATTTGGCTGAGACAAAACCGCTTGTTCTTGTTTGACTCCCTCTGCCTCGTGCCTCGTCTGCAATCTAAAATCCTGAAAATTACTGTTAGATTTGTCACTCCTTCTGAATAGACTTCCCCTACATGTTGACGTATAAGTATCAAGAAACGGTGAAAGAATTTTAATATAATAATATGACAAGAGTCTTTTGTTATTTCTGAGCCGAACAATGCACACCAAGAGGCGCGTGTGTTTCAGCCAAAACGACTGAACGCTCCCTCACTCACTCAGAGAATTTGCATAAATGTGCGGTGGAAGTCGTCAATATGAACTGCTTTCTCCAGTTAGCGCAGCTGAAATTGAAGCTCGCTAATTACCAAGTGTTCAATAATGAATTTCAGCTGTCAAGGAGCACAATGGCGACACGAGTGGGAACAAGCTTCTCCCAGTTTCAAGGTGCAAAGTCAGCAGCGCGGCTCCTTTTTCATCTGACTGCTGATTTTCGCCTAGAGGTCTAGGACATTAGCACCGATTTTCATTCTCCTCCCATCCTGCCAGCAATGCATGCACTTTAATTGTCATCGCGCTCTGCAAAAGGCGGATTCCGGCGACGCCGCCGGCGCGGATTTCATGTTGAAGGACCGGTGATTGCGAGGAATTCGGTTAATACACAAACAGTTGGTGCGCGCGAATGCGAATACTTTACAGGATTTGACCTCGTATAACTTATCGACACATCTATTTAGCTTCTGGCGAAATCTCTAACGAAGCAAATAAAGGTTATTCACCGTGAGATGAGTCAATGATTAAATTGTTATCAGGATGTGAGGAGAAATTGGTAAATTTGCTGATTCACTCTATGGGAAGGACAATTTGTTATTCCGATTTTCAGAGAGTAAATAATTCTTCTGTATACAAAGGAATACTTGTGGTTCGCCAGATCCACGCCTTCGTATCTGAAAAGTTTAAATTGAAATAAAATTTAAATTTCTTAAAAGAGATCGGATATTAATACATACATTAAATTTTTGGAATCTGCTCAGCGAGATGAATCGAATGATGTGCCAATGCCAATACCTTCATACTTTTGCAAATTTTCCAGCAGGGAAAATCGCGTGCAGTAATTTAACGGTTTTTAGTGGAGTATTAATTGTTTTAAGGAACTTTTCATAAAACCAAGCTTTATTTTGGCTGTTAAATTTTATGCTAATAAAAACTAATGAATTTCTTAATAATCATAGAGAAAGGAAAACTGTTTCCTCGACGTTTAAAAATATGATAAGTAATTTATAATTTTTCCAAGTGTATTAACCTTATAATGAAGAATAGCCCCGATTCGAATGTACACAGATCAGGGAAAGTGATGCATTCGTTCCACTAAATTGCGTACACCGCAAACGCGCCGAGAAGAGAAACAGGGTCAAAAATAATATTCCAAGAGCTGCGGAGACGGAAACAAATTGCGATGCACATAAACGTAATTATCGCGTCAACGCAGCACACCAGTGGCACTCTCGTTTAGAGCAACAAAAATGCATGTGTACAAATTGAAAATTATCCTCAACGGCGAAGCTAGTAGAGCAAGACTTTCTGGAGAAACGCAAAAAAGGTTACACTTTTTACAGAGATGCCTCATCAGTCATGTGATTTGCTTAACGACTACCAGCAGAATTAAGATTTTTAGTTTTTCAAACGAATTTCTCTTTTGCCTGCATCATGATCGTTTTGTTTATGGTGTTATTTGCTTCCAACACTCAAAGAGGCAATTTATCTTTCAAGGAGCATCTCCGAGTCTTGGGAATCTGAAGAGTTTCGAGATCTTCAACAAGTTAGAATTGTGTCAACAGACGCACAAGTGAGTGACTGTGGGATATTTTAAAGTGTGTGTTTTGCTCGAGCAAAGATAGCATACACCTTGGGTGCAAAGTATTTTTGTTCTTTCAATTAAGTTTCGCACTGTTTAAATAATTACTAGTTTTTGAAAGATATAATCAAGATATGTGACGAGTTTTTCTTCGAGTGCAAAATTCTGTAAAATAATATTTACCTTAAATACTCTCAAAAATTAGGATTGGACTAAATTTCTAAATATTCGTTTTAATATCTGAGAAAAAGTGGCGAGTATCAATTGTCTCCTTACTGCAAAATCACGATTTAGGACATTTCCATCATAATTCGCACACTGTTGGATAGATCGCGACGAGAGGAATCAAAATCAAGCGAAAAAATCATTGATAAAAACCCTTAAATTAAAAATTTAAATCAACGGTGAGGCACATACATCCAGAAAGGGTTCAATTACCTGAGCCTGCCTAATAACAGAACACTGTAGTCATAAAATCGCTGTCTTGTAGTTACAAGAAACAATAAAAGCCATTATTTGTGTGTGTCGCAGCACAAGCAAACCCCTTAAGCAACGAAAGACATTATTGTTACACTTAAGTTCGTGCTTGTTTTACGACAGTTACAAAATTATCAAGAGGATGCGAGTGAAACCCCGTCGGAAAAATCGAGAGGAGTAGCTGAAACACGTCGAAATTAGAGCCTGCTACGCGTTTTGAAACAATTGATACACTTAGCCCATAAGAGAAAGTAAACGCGCGCGAGACAATAAAACGCGAGCCTCAAAAACTCTGACGGGAATGCCGATGAGACAAGCTAGATATCAAGAAAATCCCCGTGACTGATGACGTTCAGTGAGTATTAATCATCCGCACGTAGAGCCGAACATAAACACACGTAAGTAGTTCTATGATTAGAGTCAAAAGCATGTTGTAATAAAACAAGAACATTCATTTTCACTTCTAAAACAAATTATCAAAATGATAAAAATTGTAGAATTTTTATTTAAGAACAGAAAAAACAAGTGCACTTTAGTTGAAAAATTGTTGTAAGAAGCGGCAGAATTTCATTTTTTGAAATTGGCTTTTCGTTTAAAAAGGGAGACTTGTGATTTTTTTGTAGGGTTAGTTTGTACTCAGCGATGAATAAAGTCTGACTTTTTCTACGATTGCTGATCTCTGTGCAAAATTTTTGTTTTGGCGGTTCAGTTCTGCTGATCCGAGGCATCGTAATTTTAATTTTTCCTCTGTAAATTTCACTAATAGCCACATTCCTTCCTTTTAAAATTCAATAATTTTTGTTCTTGACCCCTTGAGATCTTTTTGGCATTTTACACGGCAATAATTTCCACTTTAGCTGGCGGTCATGTTTAGATCCACTCCTAGCTTTTAGTGACACAGTTACATCAAGAATGTGGTGCGTATGCATGATATAATCAGGAAATAGACTAGTTAGGATGCCTGCGCTGGCACCACAGGCAGTTCTTTACCTGAATTACTTATTTGATGGATTACTATCTTACCAATACAAAACAATGGCAGCGTATGCCTACGTACGTATAGGCAGTTGAATTAGGATCTCTCTTTTTATCGGACAGTCACGTGCTCAAAATTGACTCGGTTACTCAACGACTTCGCGTGTCTCATTGTTATTCAAAATGTGCTTTAACAATTTCGTTGCTTCCTCACATGCTTCACCGGCTTCATTTCAAATAAAATTTAAATTTAAAGTTGAGTTATGCACAGTGCACTTATAGACTTAGAATAAACGCAAATGCAATTCCGCACTTTTCTTTAATTATTTAGGAGATTTTCGATTTAGGGGCCTGGAGAAGTTAATATTAAATCAGTTTATCAAATTAATTAGAGCATTTTACGAACTCCCCAAATGTTTTATCTACAAAAAATCGTGACATTTTCTTTTCATTCAGAAAAATCAATTAGCGCTCTCTATTTTGGCCATTAGTGAGAGTCACACGAACACAATTTCCATCTCAGCGCGCTATTTAGGTTTCGGCGTGCGTTTTGCTGATAATAAATGAATGTCGCCTGTGCGAAGGGAAAACGTTACAAACGAAAATTGATAATAAATCATGCCGTGAGTCGTCAGCTGGATGGATGCAGAGTCAAAAAGGAGCAAAAGCGAATGCGGAGCGGATGAGAAAGAAAGAATTCAGTCGTGCATGAATAAATCATAACGCTTGGGTATATCACCAGCGATGCTGTGTTTCAAAGTAGAAACTATAATCCCCGCTTTATATTACGATATCCTCCACGCGGTGTTTTGTTCTTTCTTCTCATTTTAGAATTTTCGTCCCGCGGAGAAAGTAGAACAGGGGAGATAAGCCACGTCATACGGGGATGAATGAGTTTAATTTGTTATTGATGTAAGAATAAGAAAATCTCTTCGCTCTTTCTTCAGACTCAACGCCTCGCGCCTCAGGGCGTCTTTTATTGCACTTTGCTCGGCAGGGAAAGTACGACTAGGATAATTCATTCAAAACCAGCGGACAATTCCAGTGTAAAAGTAGCGTAATAACACGCGACCGTGAAAGCAGTCCTTCTTGCTTCTCTCACTCGCGCACCTCCTTTTCTCGCGTTTTTCTTAATTGGATAATTAAGCACTTCTTGCTCTTCGTATGAAAATCGCATCTGAAACGATCGGGTTTCAAAGATTACGAGCATCACTTGCAATTAAAGCAATTGAAGTGACAAGAAGACGGCTGGAATGCTGACAAATCTCAAGAAGACATCAAGTACTTGTTTTCTAAATTGATATTATCGATAAAAACTCCAAATTTGCCAGTTTTCTCCAAAATTTACATCACTTGACCATATTTTCTTGGCAGATTTCGCTTCCTCTCATTGAGATCTATCCAACGGTTTTTCACACTCTTTGTATTGGAAAAAAAATCAAATTTCAAGTGAGAATCTAGTTCTCACGATTAAATATTATGCTAACTTTGCAAAAACCTTTCTCCAAAATTAAAAAATGTATTTTTTTTATTGGCAACGAGGTTTTTCAGGGGTTTTGCAGCATCAATCCTCTATAAAATTTAAAATTTAAGTCTGAAAGTATAGCTGATAACAATTACCTGATTTAATACAAGAAAATGAGAAGCTCAACCGGAATAAGAGATAAATAAAAAGAGGTTAAAATCCTGAATCATTGGCCTTAATAAAAAATATGCATATATATCCAGTACTGTGATTGATTACCGTCACTTTTTCATTTTTAAGCACAACGTCACGCTGACAGTTGGCAGGAAACCACTGGTACACTTTCCTCGTTAAAAATTTAAAGTATAAAATCGCCTGCTCCGGATATCTGTTTTATTGAAGTAAAAGTGTTGGCAATTTTTTTGCGTCTTTTTACAGTTCAATCGTGGATCAACAACAGGAAATGGAAACAAAGCAAAAATCAATAAAGTTTTTACTTTCATTGAGGTGTGAGAAAACAATTGCACGAATTGCACTAATAAACAGCGCGGTGGTTTCGTCAGCACGAATTGCAAATAAGGAAGTGGCGCAACGCCTTATGAATTTTACTGCGTTCTTCACTTATTGTTCCTATAGTCACAAAGCAATTTTATCATACTCGCGAAACCCTATAAAAAGTATGTGTAAAATTAATACGATTAATGATCAATCTAAAAACGTTCAACTGTTAATTTATGTTGCCAAAAAGTGCAAACATTGAAATCTTGTTTCATTATTTCCCCTGAAAACAATGAAAAATTGAAAAATAATGCTTGGCACGTGCCGCACAACGCGGGAAATTGTTATATTTAATGTTTTCACTTAGATTTTTAGCTAAAATCTTGATTAAATTATTGTTTTACTGGTTTCACTGGTATAATCTAAGTGTAAAAATCTTTAAACTCATGATTCGTGCTCATTTGATGGCCTCAACATCCTAGCGGCCGCAGAAAAAATTAATATCGCATTTGCACTTGCCACCAATATATTACTTGTGAGGTCTGCTGAATTGAAAGGCGTCCGCAAACCACTAAACCGAAAAAACCGAAATTCCACAACAAAAAGATATTAAATAGAATCAAACCCAAGCTCTACTTTTACTCTTCGCCACATAAAGTCGTGTTTTTGCATCAAAGTCGCTGATTAAAATGATGTGGTCGGGGCAAAAGGCACTTTTTTCCTCTAACCCAGATCTGCGTCTAATTTGACATCATAACGGAAATAAAAGTTTAATTTATGCGACAAGATGACAAACCTAGCCGAGAGTGCTGAGAGATTATAGCGCCGGAGCAGGTCGGCCGGCCGGCCATTCGGGCGGAAGGAGAAAGAAAGTGTGCTAAAATCGAAGCTGTGACCACCATGCAGACCCCGGCGTTTTCGCGGCGTCTCTCTTTCGTATTTACGCCCGAGGGACGCAAAAATTCGCGCAAAGTGGATCACTCGGTGAGCAGGATGAGTTGACCACGTGTGATCCGACCGCCAGGTTGAGCGTCAAATGGACGGGAAAAGATTTATATTATAGTTGTACTCTTTTCGGCTCTAGAGAAACGAGCTGGTCTGTGATTAGGTGAACCGTAAATCACCTTTATATTTCCTGAACAAAAATAGTCATTTTAAAATGAATATTTTTCATCAGATGTTTGAGTTTGGCTTTATAATTAGTTTTTGACAAATTTTTTCCTTTATTTTTAATTTCCCGAAATAGCCGTTTTAAACATTTGTATTTTTCCCTGCAAGTATCACGCTCAAGATGACAGACAGAAGATCAAAGCCATTAATAATACTTGAAACACTATATACAAGTGGTAATCGACACCATCAGCGTGACACTCGCCAAGCGCTATTTTCTGTCATTATCTGCATGCTTTGATCTGCGCGATGAAACTGAAACTTGCTCACGTTTACCTACAAACGCGACTGCTGGCACACCTATAATTCTCTTTTGTGCAGTTTTTCGCACGCCGGCGTACTCGCCCCGGGATATAAACGCCGGTGCAAAGCGCAACAAAAACTTTCTTTGGTCGCACGAGAGATTAATCGCTCGCTCGCTTGGCAGTATGCGGCGATGATTCTCTGTGTGTTGGGAGTGAGCAATATGGGAATCAGGGCCAGAGCAAGCAGAGACAACACTCACTGCGAAAGAAGAAAGTCTTTCTTTGCACTCGTGCCGCGGCTCATTCACTAATCGCGAGCGGCTGCGTTTTCGCACAGTGTGCGTCACGTGATTTTCCAGCGGATGTTTTGGTTTGAGCAGGAACTTATCTGCTAATTTGGTTTCTAGGCCCCTTTGGACGAAACTCTATGTTTATCTCTTATTCAAATGAGCACTAACGAACACACCGAACCACCCATTGTGCTAGATCCAGTTGCCCAGAAAAATTAATTAAATTAGCCTATTCTTGGAAAAAACAAGCTATTTTATTTTTGCCAATTTTGTCAGCACCAAATTGTCAGAATAGCAAAAACTGCACAACATTCGACTCGTCTCAACATCCTCTAGATAGCCAAAGGATTCAAAGGGTGATCAATTAACCCTCACCCTCCTTCCGGCTCATGGATTGAAGTAATGATAAAAATCGCGTCGCATTGCACTTTTTGAAACTTATTAATACTGATTAAAACTCTTAAATTAGCAAAAACCTACCCCAAATCCTATTGGCTATCTAAAGGAGGTTTAGAAGAGTCGTACAGTGTTAATTTTTTGCATTTTTTGGAATTCTGAAGGCTAAAACCCAAGATATGGCGATGACAATTATGGCAAAAATTGAAAAATTTATATTTGTAGTAATATTGCCAAGGCCTAATCTTGGGTTCTAACTGTTAGAATTGCAAAAATTGCACACCGTTCGACTTGTCTTAATCTACACCCAAGATAAGTGATGGGTTTGTATGATGATAAACCCTCATCCCCTTCCAACCCATGCATTGAAGTAACGATAAAATCATGTTACACTTTGAGAAACATATTCACTGATCACATAACTCCCTTAAATTAATAAAAATGTACCCCAAACTACCTCCTTTTTACCTTTTTTTAAATAGTGAAAAGGTTAAAATTTGAAAGTAATTATGCAGAACCTGATATTTCTTCGCATTTTTAATATGTAGGAGGTATAAAAAGGCTAATTGGGGTTGTTGGGTGATCCCCCTTAAACCCAAAACCCATCGGCTATCTAGAGGAGGTTGTGACGAGTCAAACGAGGTGCAGTTGTCATTCTGATGGCTCAATCTCGAGATATGATGATGACAATAATTGCAAAAATAAAAAAAGTTTCAATTTTTGGTAATATTGCCAAATCGTCACTGTGTTTCTTTATCTTGCTAAGCTCTCAATAATTTTTGTTTAAATTCAAATAGATCCCAATAATTTATCATTTATATAATTTTTGTATATGCATCTGTCAGAGGTTTCACAAAATCAGTGAATTATTCCTGATTTCTTTTTATCTTTGAATGTAGGCAGACATAAAGGTTTAAACTTGTCCAATAACAAGAATGACCAATTGACCTTGATTCGGCTAATTTGCATACACGCACAAACGTCTGCAAAAGAAAAGCGAAAACTAGTTTTCGTGACTGAGCACGTGTGTTTTAAATCGCTGTGAAGGCGTTGCAAATTCCCGAATTCGACGCATCTGGCAGCAGTCGAAATTGACAGCAAATTACAATAAGAGAGTGGAAAGAAGATTTGTGTGTGCGCTTTCGTTATATTCATCCAAATAAGGCGATTGAAAAGGATGCCAAGAACTCATATTTCGTCGTATGTAGAAACCGAGCCCTTCATATATGGAACGAAAAATAAGAAGGTGTCTAAAGGAAACCAGTGATTTATGCATAAATTAATCGATTATAGGAGGCAAAGTCACGAATTTTTTCTGTCAAAAAGCAGTCTCGTTTAATTGGAGGGCTCACGCACATTGCAGCCAAAACAACAGACCGATTTTACTTTTGCTCGGGATCCCGCCGCCTTTCTATATAAATATCATGCGGCAGTGTGTCAAAAAGCTCGTCTCTTTTCCCACGCCCGCACTGCCAACACAATGGGGAGACGATACCGGCTGCCTTCGAACGTTACTGCTTTTTTCCAACCGAGATGCGAGCGAGATGCAGCCGCCAAGGCGAAAATGTGGGACGGGAACGAATTGAAGAAGAACCAACTAACTCGCCTCTTCCTTTTTTCGCTCTTCCGGGCCCGCGGCTCCCAAAAAACCAATACAACAATGCCCCGGCTGCTATTAAAATTATTACCGCATGTGTGTGGATCATAATTTCGGGTCTCAGTCGCGTTGCGTGCGTACTACCTGAGCTGGGGAAAGGTCACGTCAGGTGCATTGTCGGAGCTGCTTGCTAAACACTCATTCATGCTTGAAAAATGAAAAACAAGCAACGCTTCACTTATTTTCCTCGCCCGTTTCCATGTTTATAAATTGCCAGAGGTGTGTAAACAAGTAATAATTTTAAAATAAAACCAGGCATTTATATACATATTAAAATTGGTATTAATCAGAGCTCGACAAAAGAGCAGACCCTTTACGTAAGGACTGTTCCTGGAAATAACCAGCCATTTCTACAACTTTTAGACGTATTAAAATTATGATATATTATTATGAGATTTTTTAAGAAAATTATATACACAAAATCCTTAGGCAACGCAATTCCTATCTGATAAAATTTTAACAAATCTAAGAATGGAATAAACATTATTAATTATTTTAAAAATTGTAAAAAACAATGAAGAGTAGATTTTCACCCATGATATTAACGGAAATAGTCAAGTTAAATATGTAAATGAAGTGTGGTAACTCATGAGAGACGAAAATCTCATCCTCAATTGGTTCTTTCTCACCTGATTTTAATATTCACAACATACATTTGACTCCGAAATACTGAAGACGTGAAAAGAGAAATCCAAAGGTCATCCAGTGGCCGGTTGACCTGTGCCCATACCATATTAACAATGTAGATATTCTCTCCCCGTTGCGGTTAATGTCTCTATTTTCTAACTACTTCCGTCCCCTTTGACCCAAGGTTGAGTTCGTCGTGCGGTGACAAGAAAAAAAATTAATTGTGTCCGACAGCAGCATCTGAATGTTTCACGACCTACATAAATTATCGTATAGGCAAAAAGAAGAAAGAAAACTCTCCGCTTCTGTCCGCCGAGGATGCGACAAATAAGTAAGCCAGTAGTGCATTTGATTGAAGCAACTCATCTCTGCGCGTGCAATACCGAACAGCTGAGAATGGAAATGGAGTTTCGATTTGATTCGGAGGGAAACGCATTATTAGTGTAAGCAAGCGAACTGTCGAGCTTAACGAACTGAGAGGCAAAAGGAAAATATAAAATTGCGCAGTCATAAAAACATTGTCCAGACCTTTGTTGTAATTCACACATTTATGTTCAACACTCTTTCTATAGAAATGACATTAAAATTGTAGCAAAACGTGATTCTCAGCGATAAAAACGATTATTCCTTCAAAAATCGATCGTGCATCAAATTCTAACAATCCGAGAAATAAAATGATATATTCTTTCTTCAATCCTACCGACTTGAAATAAGCTAATATAAAAATATTATAAAAAATTAAAACTGTAACTACGTCAAGTCGATACATTTTTAAACGTGATTTCCCAGAACTCATTTCTGTTGGAAAATATTGGAAAAATGTAACAAAATAAGCATAAAAATTGCACATCACTCGATTCGTCTTGCTGGACAGTTTCGAAAATGTAGGCGTGGATCTGGTGAATCATAAATTCCTTTGCCATTATCGAACACTATAGAATAGTAGTAAAAATGCCATACTTTTCAGTAAATTGTAGCATTATTGCCTCCGATTATATTGAAAGCTTTTTATATTTTTATATCATTTTACTGCTGGTTCCCAGATTATCTGTCAAGATTTACTTGCAGACCACAATAGCACGGTGTATTATAAGAGAGAAAAACGAGGAAGAAACGGTGAGATCGCGATCATGAGTCTTTTTGGGAGTTAAGCAATCACGATGTGAGCAAGCGTTTACTTTGTGTTGAAGCGTGAAACGCGAGAGAGCTACCAAGAGCACGAGTTTTGCCGCCGGACCATAATAGAATTATTAGGTGAGATTATAATGTGGTGATTGTTACACTTGAGCCGCCACGGAATAAGCTTCACCGTGTTATTTGAATAACGCAGGAAGCTCGTGATCCAATCGAGCTCGTTCGTGGACTTAGTTAGTCTTGTGGCTTTAATAAAGTAGCTGAAACTGCTGCAGATTGAATGTTTTGAGCTATATCAAGAAGGAAAAATAGTGGAAAAGAATTTAATTTTCCAGTTGTTATCAGTTTCTATGAGTTTACCGTTAGAATAATATTGAATTTGTTTTTGAAAAATTAGCAGTTTTTTCATATAACTGAATTCTCTGTGATCAGTGGCTACTGGAAGAGGGCGTAACACGCGGTAATTTTGAAATGGGGGTGTAGTGTCCGAAAATAAAAGGAAGGCGCGGCACATAATCACAAAGCGCGGACAAATAATGAAATTTAACGATTTTATTGAGAGTTCCCGGGAATTTTGAAATAGGGATGTGGTAAGTTTCCAGGAAATTTAAAATAAAGGCCTGATATGATGTCACAAAATGCGGGAAAATCATTAATCTGAGATTTTTAGCCACAACGCAGAGATAATCGATTTTAAAAATTCTTTAAAACTCATTATTTGTGCTCATTTGACGGTCCGAGCATCATATAGCAAGTAGAAAATTAAACTTTCCAGTTAAACCTTCTTACCTCCATCATTAAAATTAATCTTAGAATAAATTCTAGGCTAAGTTTCAGCATTCCATATAAGGCATTCGTCATATAAATTTTGTGATTTCACTAAATTGCAAATTCGTCCGAAAAGGATGTAAATAAGCGAATGTCCGTGGTCCACATTCCCTCGGCGGAGGATGAGCAATGTTTGCGTTTGCAAACGAGCGAGCGAGAGCAGAGAAATCCTGCCTGCCCTTATATCCGCCTCGTGCTGTGTGTGCACTGCGCAAATTTAATTTATACTCTCCTTCACGTGTGCCACAAACACATCTCTCAGCCGCTCCAAGACATTGGTGCCACTAACAACATCTCTAAATGAAAATGCGCCCGCGTGCCGAATTTAAATAAAATATTAAATTATATTTGATGCGATAACGTTTAACCTCAGGGTCGCGATGGTTCTTTCCGAGGCTTCGGGGCATCTTCACTCTCGATGAATATGTTATGAGCTCTCGTATTTCTGGCTCTATAATTACGTTTTGGAGCTGCCTCGGAATATTTTTATCGAATCGATCTGAAAATGTATACGAGGGAAATCGTGCGCGCTCCGATGGTAAGTGCACTGAGTAGTGAGCAAAACAATGCACGGTGTGGTTTATGGATAGCCGCGCACGGCGATCGAAGAAAGGGCAAATAGCACGTTGTACTTCATTTATAACCGCTGTTGAATGTATTGGTCGTGATTTTCTCAGCCGCATACTGTCTGTCGGCTGCGGCTTTGATTTGTATACAAAGAAGCGGCAGAGAGAAACGAGGCGCCGCGCGAGCAAAAGTTTGAAATTGATTAACACAAGCAGCACTCTCTCGGCTTGTTCTTAATTATCAAGTTCAAGGTGATGAGAGAGGCCTTTCGATTATTAATATTGCGCCGGGTGATGCTCTCATATGATACAAAAGCATTTCAATAAACTCGCGCTGCTCGTTCAACTTTTGCATTTTCAGAATCCAGGCTGACCGTAATAAAAAAGAAATTATTTCGCTTCTTATTATTATAATAATTCTCGTCAGTTTTACTCAAACCTTTTTAAAGAATCAGAAACGTAGATTTTAATGGAGGGATAGTGCTTAACTCAGCAAGAAATTTTGTTATCCAATGGAAATCCTAAAAGGAACAGGACTTTTGAGTACGCGGATATCCGATTTCTTGCCGGGATAATTTTCAAAGAGATTTTATGGTAAAATTATAAAAAATTAGCAGACCACCCTTGCCCCAAACCAGAAACTATACCGTTTTTTAGAAAAAATAAGCGGTTGCAATAAATTGTAGGAAAAAACAAGCTTTATAAAAGCAATTATTGTTTCTTTGACATCGTTTGAACTCGGAGAAAAAATAAATTCACTTCGCTGGTAATTTTAATAAATGAAATGGCTCACTTCTATGTTGATTTTTTAGTTATCACAATTAAGTGAATTTAAACTCAAAATTCTCATACCATTAGATAGATAGCGGCAAGAGAGCTCGAAATCAAGCAAAAAATAATTAGTTTTTTGAGGAATTTTGCAAAAATTGGAATTTAACCGTTCCTCTGCCTATTGGACAAAAATAGCCTAAGAGAATCCGCATAGAGCTGGGCCATTTCGTAAATTCAAATTTCAAATATTTTTTGTTTCAATCTCTAGTGAAATAGAATTACATAATGAATAATATTATAATTCCTAAAGCAATTTAAAAAATATTAAAGGCTGGAATTTTTTTTAGGAAAAATTTAGATGTATTGAAATTTAATTTAATAAATTGTAGAGTTGAAAATATTAAGAAAATTGTACAAAACTCACCCTCATGTTGTTGAAATTAGCAGTAGAATTGCACGACAGCCTCTTGATCGAGTGGATGCTGGGGAAGAAGAGCAGCCTCCGAGATATTAGCCGAACTCTCCAAGGGTGCACCACCAAAAACCTGAGTGTTGTGTCAGGTGAGACTGTCAGGTGCGGCAGGCGAGATGCGCGCACCACGAGCACTAGAGACGAAATAAACAGCGAGACGGAGAAATTAAGCAGACACACACCAGTGACCCATTTCCCGATCGAGAGTGGAAGGACGCGCGCGGCGACTCTCGAGTGGCGGTCGGCCTACCAGAGTCAGAGAGGAGCCACCACTTCTGCCATCGACTCAGGTTCAGGAAAAAAAACGCCTTCGCCGCGCGCACGCACTCTTTCGCGCCCCCTACCCGTCGCGGGGAGGGGTGAAGTCAGGGGCGGAACATGTGATTTATTTGCACGGAAGTGTGTTGCGTGTCACAAAATGATTGACTTTAAATGAGCATCAAGAATAGAATGTCAAAATCAGCTTATGCTATTTCTTTTGCTAAAAATGTTTATTCCCTTTTTTTAAGAATTAAACACCATTTTTTTAATAAACGGATAAGAAATTGAGTTTTTTATGTTTTGGAAAGATGTTGTCAAATGTATAAAATGTTAAAAAGTAGCAGCAATTTCTTTACTGGATTTTTATCCCAAAGAAATTAAAACTTTTATACAGTAAAATGTCTAAAAAAGTATCTAAACTGACTTTCGCATTTGAAAAATAAATATTTTGATTTTAAAACTGATCAAAAATAGCTCCGGGCTGGATATTCCAACAGTGAGAAAATTTTCGAGGTGCAAAACTTGATTATACACTTTTTCACGTACTCTTAGCCGGTTTAGACGGCATTAGACGATGCTTAGACACTTTTGGATGGTTCTTGCAGTTTAAGACGGTTTCAAATGGCTTAAAATTGCATGATTGTTCGTTCCATGACGATTGGAAGCTCAGTAAAAAACAGTCGACAGTCTAAAAAAATTCACAGACCTATTCACAACCAACTAAATTCCCCTGGAAATTAAATAAAATAGACTATTTTGGCATTTTCCACTGGAAAATTCTCCATTTTCCCTGTTCTACGTTGTAAATATTTCATTATTTTTATATTTGCGACACAAAATAATTTAAAGCGAGTCAAAATTGTTCCTATAATACATTCAGCTAGAAATAGATTCTCATCAAAATAACGCAAGTTCATTAAACAATACTTTAATTTCAGACCTGTCGATTTAAATAAAATACAAATATAATTATTTTAATAAAATTGTGTTTTTTTTTAAAAAAATCCATTTTCTCAGAGCTTTGGGATTGTTAAAATAATTATCAGAACTCGTCAATAATAAAAATGAAAGAAATTTTTCAATTTATTTTTAAATTGTTTGAATTTTTATTTAAATCTCTAAAACGGAAAAAGCATTAATCAAACGGTCAAAACGAACCTTGCAAATTAATTTAGAATGTTTAAAACCGTTCAAATTTGGCTCAAGTTTGTCAATACTGTTGTCTTGTTGTTTAAAATCCTCCAGCTAAAAATTTTTATTCCAAAAGTTAGTTTCAGTATCAGTTTATTCACTTTTTTTTGCAAAAATTGATGTTATATGAACTTCAGAGTGAACTAAAACAAATCATTTCGACCCAAAAAACAAACTAAAACACACACAGTCTTATATAGTTTTATCAAAAGAAAAAAAACATACATAAATAAGTTATCTATGTGGATATCAGTTAAGAGATTGAAGCAAATTATACTAATCGAATTAAATTAGTTTATTGACACAGGCATTTATTAGACTGAATAAAAGACATTAAGAATAAACAAAATTTAAAGCCAAAATGCTGTTAAATTAATAAAAATAAATGCGATTCGTAAGTTGTTGTTTTATCGAAATAGAAAACAAAAAAGATGAGATTTGTATGCACTCATTTTATATCATTCCTGCTACAAATTATCAAAAGGCTTTCAGTTAAAACTCAACTATACAAACGCGCCCCTGCCACAACAGGGAGAGTGCTCGCGCCTGCGGGCATTTGATAAAATATGCTTAGCCACCAGTGAAACCTTCCACAGGCACTATGTCACTGCTGTGCACCGCGCTGAGAAAAGAATTCAAACAGAGCTGCGTGGCTATATATTTATTTCATGTTACATAGCGAGTGGAATCAGTTTTTTTTACGACGAGCAGTCAACTCCACATCCGTCTATCCGTCGGTTGCTTTTTCGAGCGAGAGAGAGCCACCCTGAACACAGGTATAGAAAAGGAAATCAACCCCACCGCGCGCGCGCGTGATGCATTCCATATTTTTTGTGCCTAAAATTACATTTTTCGTTGCTATTGTATCAGAGGGTGGCGAAGAAAAATATATAAAACGAGCCGGTGTGCTGGAAGCCGGCCGCCTTTGGCGTTTTTTGTACAAAATTCTCGCCGCAGACATCAGACCGAAATCTTTTTATGTGTGCACGGCCCCGCTTCCAATAAAATGAGAGAGAAAGAGAGAGAGACGCATCCTTGAATGAAGCAACAGTCAGATTGATGAATCAGACTATCAGACAGAGAAGGAGGAAAGAATTAGTGCTGTCGTTTTGATAGCGAGGGAAAATGTAAACCAATTATTCACAATCAAAGCAACATGTTTTACGAGTTTTGGGTCTTATCAGCCTGTAACAATTTTTTGTTTCATTTAATGAACATTCTCGGGGAGATATAAATTTTCCATTCCTAATATAGAGTTTAAAAAAAGAGTCTTTCCTAAACAAGAAGTGTTTAAAACTATGTTTCAATTTGTTCTAAATTGCAGAAGAAATATCGAACAATACTTTGAACAGCCATGCCAAGAGCAATTTGACCTTTTTGAAGCCATCAGGGTGCTCAGGATGTGCACTGATGGCTTCCAAAAGGTCGAATTGCACATATTTTGAAAGCTCTCAACTTTTCCGTTTCAATGGTGTGCAGGTCTTGCAGATTGAGCCGATACAAAGCCCGTCAGGTGTCGCTAAAGTGGCTACATATGTGAATAAAGTAATCAAGGGATACCCTGACGCCAGGGTTCAATTTCTTACCTCTTCTTATGCTATTTTCTGACCTCAGGAATGACTCCCTTCATGATCCGAGTGTAAAAATCAACCTATCGTTCAATTTTTACTCTCTAAAAAATTCTTTCTTCAAAATATAAATTAAAAAATAAAGGATAAGACATAAAAAAAATACCAGGCAATATTTTTCTCTGAATTAAGTCCAGAGAAAATTCCAAATTTTCCAGAAAAAGTCCATGCCTTGCTCAAATTTAGTAAGGAAATTCTATCTGATTCACAAATTAAATTTTAAATTATTTCCTGTCAAATTTTGTATCTAGAAGAAACACATTTATTATTTAATATATATCATATTTATATCTCAATATGTTTTGTAACATATTGATTTACAAAGGGATTTTCCACAGATTACATTTGAGAGATGCTAGCGCAGTTGGGGGTGCCCTTTTATGATAAATAAACCATTCCACACGAAGATCGGAACAGCGTGACTGCTGTTTATAAATGAAACTGTAGGTTCATCCTTTTCTTGAAATCATGCTGGTCATAACACGATTATTTGAATGTTTTAATTTATGCTCCGAAGCGGCAGCCGCTTTTTATATATTATTCTCTGCCGCCGCGTGCGTTACAATGACAGCGGAATTTGGGTTAAGGAAAGGAAGGACCAGTGTAAATCAAACAGATGCGATGGACCCTTTAATTATCACACTTTTACTTACGCTCTTGTGCGGTCAGACACAATCAGCGCAAAACCATTGCTATTCGAGCCTAATTATTAAAAAGCCAGGTGATTGGATTTAACACCTTGAGGACAAAAGGATGAGCTCTTAATTTTCATTAGATTTAATTAGAATGACCTAATTAAGTTTTTTAAATGATATATAAATAAAATGATGAGCGGAATAGCTCGGAGCTTATTCGATTTTCTCGGATTTAAATTAATTAATTAATTTTGTCTGTTCTAATTTCCAGGAAGAATGACTAGTCAGCCTCAAAATGTCAAAACTTTAAAGTGGATAGGTACTGTAAATTCTATAAAATACACATTTCAATGCCGAGAAATTCAATTTTCCGAAAAATTTATAGCAAAATCTTAAAAAACAACTATTAATCGTCGTTCCTATACCTCAACAGCATGAATTACTTTGAATTTTAGCTCATTAAGAATAAAAAACAGCCTGGCAATAAATTTAATTCACACTTAAAAGAGAAGCAGAAGATTTACGCCCTTCCAAGAAAAAACAGGGACGCCGCCGACCAAACACATGGGCGAATAAATAATAAGAAAAAAAATATCCCCCCTCATTATCTGGTCGGGCTGGTTGGCGAGGCGGGGAAATTCCTGGAGTGCTCAGGGCGACAGAAGGGGTGGCTACCTCGGACCATAAAGTCTGCTGCTGCATGCAATCCATTCAAGCCTGCTCTAATTACTCCCTGGCAGGCTTCAAAGGGCCCGCCTATCATGATTAATTGACGAATAGCGAGAGGAAATAATTTTTCTCGGCCCTAAGTAAGATGCCTATCTTATAGAGATTAAATTACACCACCATGCACAGCAAAAAATAAAAAGAAATGCATCTTGATGCAAGAAAATTGTGCTTTATCATCATCAGTGCATAGGCATAGCCTTCTTTTATGAATATTCAACAGGGTTACTAAAATGAATCTAAAAATATGGATCATACTTTTTAAGCAAATAAAAAATTGTAAAACTTCTAAATAAAAGGCCTGAAGGAGCATACAAGAAAGTTGTGTATTTACATTTTTGAACATTTTATCGTTGGTCATGTAGCTCTAAAATCTGTTAAATAATTGATTTTGAAAAGTAAATAAAAAATCCAGTAAAACACGTTTACTGGATTATCTGGGAATTTTAGTTTACTGTATAATCACGGGAAATATAAAAAGGGGCGTGGTTCCCCGGGAAATAGATACGAAGGTGCACGTGTCGCTATAATTTCGGGAAAATCTTAAATTCACCGTTTTTACTTATATTTTCTGCTAAAATCTTGATACAATTATGGAATTACTGGTATAGCAGAAAAATTCTATAGCTAATTATTTTCAGAGATGATTAAAAATGTTCTCTTTATTAGTTTAACTAACAGAGAAAATATTAAAGTTTTAATATGATACAAAATCACATCCGTTGTGGTCTTTTTAAAAGACTCAAATCTACAACCCCGTAAATTTGAGACAGCAATAAAGGGATGAGAAGCCTCGCCTCGTTGAACCGAGAGTATAAATATTTCTTAAACGGTTATCACGCTGCATTTATAATTTGTGCTACGCTCGTAAAGTTTGATTTATTTGAGCGCGCAATATCATCCTCTCAATCTCTGTCTCTCTCCTGAGCTAACCATAATTTAGACAAACTCCCTATAAATAACTTCTCTAATATCAACCAAAGAACAGCTATTAGACTAATTAGCCGGCTTTCGGCTTGTATACGTCTTTTTAAACCAACCAAATTGCTTTCTCAAAAGTTTAAACTGTAATTTGTGCAACGTGAAAAAGAATGAAAGTCGTCTGAAACACCTACAGACGACTTTCCTTGTAGAAAGAAGGAAAAATGCAGGTGCAGTATGAATTCAAAACCTGCTACGCGCATCCAGAAAGGCTTTGTCGATGCTGAATTGCGACGCGACGTCTGCTGTACCATCGCGATGATCATCGATTTCACTTCGTCATTGTCTTCTTCACAACAATTAATTCACGGTCATACAATTTAAATGAAACGCGAGAGTTGTTTGAAAAAGCGGTCGATATTAGCTTATTTTCACCTGCACCGGACATTTATTGACGCGCATTTTCATACTACAATTAAGGGAAAGTAAATTGGGCTGATGGAGAGCAACAGTAAAGCAATCTAATTGTGATTCTGCTGCAGTTGCCACGCACCTTCAGTTAAATTTTAAAATAAAATTTGCCAGAATTGATTGTTTGAGAATAATTCAAATTTTAAATTAATTATTTATATTTTAAAAACTTTTCTAACTTAAAATTGAATATTTTTTACAAGGCTACAAATATAACAATAGATCTGACAATTATTTTTCACTTAATTTTAAAATCATATCCACTCTGAAATATTCACACAAGCTCGCACGTGTCTTGAGACAACTTCCAAATCAAACTGAAGTTTTCCAAAATGCATATTTTGTCGGAACCTTTTAAAGATGCAACTAAGACTAATTTCTGGTGTAAGTTTTATTAATTTGTCTGGCTTCATGCCAATTTAATCTTCCAGCCTGCAACTTTTCATAAAAAAGAAACACTACAAAATAAAAACCACAACCTCAGGTGAATATAAAAAAGAATTATTTCAAGCCGCGAGATGCTTTTCTGGTTTTAATTGTGATATGCGTGAAATGAATGCTGCTTGTCACTCCTATTTCCTATGAAGTGATGCGCGTCAGGTAAAAACGATGATTTCCATGCACAGCTCGGTTTCTATTTCACTTTTCTATATACATACAAATTCCTTCCAAGATGCATCGCGGCCAAGAACCGCACACGTACGTGTAGAAGATGCTCGCTCGGCGTCTCGAGTGCGGTGAATCGATTTACTTTCTAAAAGCCTCAAGTTTGGCGAAAAGCATTCGATATATAATAAGTGAAAAGGTCGCGTGTTACACTGACTAATGCGCATTGTCTTTTCGACGCACAATGCGCGGCATTTGAATTCATTTTTCGATCAGCAGGTCATTAACAGTCCATTTGTTTGGATACCAAAAAGGGTTTCGTAAAGTTTAGTGTGTCTAGGTCTCCCCGAATTTTGATGAGAATGCCCGGCGAGCACTTTTTATCACTATTATTACAATGGTCCAACTGTCAGACTGACATAGTTAACAAAATGATGAGCCAGGAATGGAATTTTTATCGTGACGGGGATTGGCCCGCCTCGTAAAAGGGTTGTATGTGCTGAGCTTCCCCAGGGAGAATGCTTTTAGAAAATGCTTTTCAGAGATTAATTCGAAGTGGAGAGAAGCAAACATAAATCCTAGAGTTGCAGGAGAATTCACTTTCACGTCGCAGAGCGGTGATTTAATTTAAATTGCCGAATGTTATTTTGATTGAATTTGAAAGCAGTGAAGTCACCGTCTAAATTATAATTAGCTCGCAATTTTTTATAACTAGCCTACGCCAAGCTAGCTTGTTATTATCTTTTATAACTGGAGATCACATTTGGTTTCTAATCCTGCCGTCGGGGATATTTTTATATTGCCCTGAAAAGCCGTGGGACTTTTTTGATCAAACAAAATGATAAGTGTGATTAAATTACAGAAATAAACTGCCAGAGCTTACAAGTCAATTATTATTATTGTTGTTGCTAATGGCAAGAAAGATAGAAAGCGCAGCAAACATGGCAAATTTTACGTGTCCGTCCCATGGAAATTTGATTTGTAGTTTAAAAATTAATGAGCCAAATAATCACTAATGTTTTTGAACGTTTCAATCAATTTTCTACTCAATTAAGTAATTTGCAGAAAATATATTTTATTTTCATGTTACTTGAAATAAAATTTAACACTCCTGAGCACGTGCCAGCAATAACAGTAATTTGCGAAGAGAAGGTGGCAAAAATTGGCGATTGAATTGAAGTTTATTTGGCTTTTGACTTGCTGCAGTAAAATGGAAACTTTCTACTATGATAAAGTGTGAGGTCATCTTAAATGCAGTGATGGTCAAGTGCAAGAGCCAATTTCAGCCAGCTGGCATTTAAATGTGGCCGAGATTTGCAGCCAAAATGTATTCAGTCCAAAATGGAATTCGAAAACAAAACCGTTTAAATTTATGATATATGGTGACTTCTTTAAATAGCTGTTTTGGTATTAATTTTAAAAAACAATTAAAGTAGTGAATTTTAGACAGTTCCATTCGTCACGGGATGATCAAATGAGCACGTATCGTGCAATTTAAATCGATTTAAAAATAGCATAAATCCTTTGATAAAACAAATGGTCGAATGGGAAAAGTTAATAATTATGTTTCACATCAGGAAATGTTTCGCACGATTTATTTTTAGCCCGAAAATAACTTTTGTTTGTTTTTCAGTCAAATAATTAATTTTTCTTACACTCGAAATTAGGTTTTGTTGCAATTTAGTAGTTTGGAAGGAAAATATAAATAATCAACTACGATATTGAAATAAAATGGTCCATTCGGTGCTACTGCAAAAAAGATGTGTAAGATGGCTAAAATGATGACTGTGTAAAGCACCATACATTTTGAATCATTAAACAGTATCAGCTTAAAAAAACGTTTAAAATCAGCAGCCTAGAAATAATTCCAATTCAATCGAATTTGCTGTTGCCTGTCATGTTCAATGAGAAATTTGTTAGTAAATGCGGTTAACTGCCGACAATTATGTTAGATTATCACCAGCTTTCCAGCACAGAGTTGATTTTTTTGCAACAATCTAGGTTTCGCCCATCAATAAAGCAATAATTAGATCATCGTTCAAATTCCTCTAAGCTTGGGTTCTTGGGATTTTCGCCCGAGGGGTCGAATAATAATGAATGCCAAGGTCATTTTCCCTATGGGAAAGTGTTACTGTATGTAATTTTGTTTTGTTTCATGCTGTGCATGTCAATTACTTGTGAATAAGCGCACTTAGGTCGGCAAGAAGAAGCGACGGGGAAAGCAGTCTTTCTCTTGCTTCTGTCGAGATTTTTGTACGCATCTCGATTTTTAATTCAGCAGAAGCCGTCAAGCGAGCGAAGAAGAAGAAGAAGAAGAAGAAGAACAGAATTGAAGATGCGCATCACCTGCAGAAAATACATTCGGACTCGCGCGTTTCATTCTTTGCATACACAATTTGTCGCACTCTCTGTTTTTTGGCAGACCATTACGAAAAGCTGCGCTTTTTGGTGACACGGATATACATAATGCAAAAATGGTGATAAATGGAGCGCATTACAATAGAGGGCTACAACAGAATAAATAAAGGAGAAAAGTTATTAAATTTTTATCTTTTTTTGGTAAGGACCACTTCCAAATGAAAAGCACATAACCTCGGCTTCTGAGCATAGGATTTATAAAATCTGCACACCATTCGATTCGTCTTGATCTACACTAGATAGCCGTTAAAGTATTCAAAGTGTGCCAACTTTTTCTACCACCTTTTCAACCATTGTAAAAATGCATTTTTCGTAGGTTGACAGCCATTATAACGTTTCTAATTTAGCATGTAAACAGTTTAAAATTGCTTAAATTCAATCTGATCAATCATCCCTCTTTCTCACCCCTTGAATTCAAGTGCTTATAGTCCTACACATGGATGGTTGCAATTAGAAAATTACCGTTTTCAGCTCAATTTTACATAAAATTACTAATTTTACTTAAATTTCCGATTTTGAAGGGAGTTATAAAGGGGTTGGCACCCTTTGAATGCTTTGAATATCTAGAGGAGATTAAGACGAGTTGAAACGGTGTGCAGTTTTTGTAAATCTGATGCCCAGAAAGCGAGATTAGGTGAAAAACATGTTATTTTTGGATATTTTGTTAGGAAAGGCGTCTGTTATGAAAAACCACCCGTTTTTTTACCTAATCTCGGCTTCTGAGCATCAGATTTACAAAAAAAATGCACACCATTAGAATCGTCTTGACCTTCCCTAGATTGTCAAAGCAATCTAAGGATGCTATCCCTTAATTTTCTTCTTTAACTGAATATTTTGCATTTTTTATTGATTGCACCTCCCTGCGCAACGGAGTTGAATCTTTAATAATTATACATCACCCTTAAACAACTCAGTTCATCATGTGACGTGATGTCGAGTCGAAGAGAACACAATTTTTTTGTAAATTTTACTCTTAGAACCCAAGATATCGTTGACAGTGTTTTTTGTTTGCAACTAAAATACTGCTTCCGAAGAGCTCGTTTTTACCTAATCTCGGCTTCTAAGCATCAGATTTACAAAAACAGCACACTCTAAACCCCCTCAGTGACCTATTAGAGGTCAAGACGGGTCGAGCGGTGCATAGTTTCTGCAATTCTGAGCGTTAGAACCCGAGATTTGGCGCTAGCAATATTTGCGAAAATCGACTAATTCTTTTTGGTTCCTCCCTGACTGTGGAAGCCTACAGAAAAATTTCTGCCCTCAACTAAGAGTTTTTTTTAATCATTTTATTAATCTGTCTAGGCATAATTAATACACATTAAAAATTTTAATTTTTAGCTTAAATTTGTTATTTATAAACGTTTAAATTAATTTAAACTCTCCACACATATCGTTATAACTCAAAATAAAGACAAAAAATTAGCATGAATTTATTTATCATGACAGTTTAAATAATGTTTACACATCGAAGTTCCCACAGTTGGCAAAAATAGAGAATCGACGGCCTTGGCCGAATATCCTGCTTTGATTCTTTACCCATTCACAATGACAGCGTTGCAGTTCAATTTAGCACGAGACCCTGTTTGCATAAGACAAATAATAATGAAGTTGCTGGCAATTCTTGAAATACTAACTGGGATTGTTACTATTTGCGCCTCTCAGCAAACGGACGACGCATTTTTGCAGGCAAGTATTATGATGTACATTCATACTTTCTATTTAATTCATCCGGTAATTTGATGGAGTGCACAGAATGTCCTGAACACTGGCCCTTTGTCAACTGGCAGTGCAGATGAGGAGCGTGATTCATCGCTTGAAAGCTACCTCCAAGACCAATATTTTGATTTCAAACAGCAGATCGTCGTTGGAAAGTCGCCACTGTCAGCTGAAAAGTTTGACCTGATGCAAATAGTTCCTGTGCAGGGTAATTTTAGGATAGCTTCATACCAATTGAAAAATGCCAATTCGTGCTTTCAGAAAGAACAGGTTCGTCAACCACTCAAGACAAAATACTTGATTTTGTGCTGCCACACCCGGCGCCAGCAGATCCGAATAAAATTATAGCTGCGTCACTACGAATTTACCTGCCCTCGCAAACAGAAAATAAATTGGAAGCAGTGAGTGTATTCAGGAAAATCTAAATGATTTTAATTTCTCGTTTTGTCTTGTTACTGGCGATTAACAAAATGTCCAGTGTTTTAAATATTTCTTTAGAATTATATTGTGCTAATTTTACTGATTTTAAGGCATGAAAAAGTTCAAAAATAATACAATTTTTTCTTAGGAATTAATTTCCTGTCTTGTTCTGTTAATTAAAATACTCTTTCTATTTTCCGTTTTGGAATACCCTCTCTTTTGCACATACTGGATAATTTAAAACTCTCATCTTATTGTTAGGTAGAAGTTTACCAAGTTGTGGAGGGTCAGCCACTCAATTCATCCGGATCTCACAGATTAATTTCTGTGCAGTTCATTGATGTTAATCCTGGGCAGGATGGCCAATGGGTTTCATTTAACCTTCTTGCAAGTTATATACAGTTAAAATTAAAAGCTTTAAAGCTAATTTATAAACCTGATTTCAGCCAGCTGTTATGGACTGGTTGCAAGGAAGCAAACCCAATTTGGGACTGTTAATTGTGGGTTTGCACTATTTTAGGGTTGAAAAAGCATTCCTGCGAAAGCCCACCATCAGCATTAAATATCACACAAGCTACAGAGGTAAAATTGTCAGTTTTCAAAAGGGCTGTGAAATTTTGACGATTTAAAATCAGTCGAATAATTTTTTAACATAAAAATTACTTCTAAAATTCACAGCTCTAGTTATAACATAACCCAAAATATTGATGAAACAAACCTAAATTAGGCTCTGAAAACGAAAACACTCCTCGATTTGAAGTAACTGGCCCACAAAACGAGACCTTGATTCACACAGACGAGATTTTGACCGCAATTACGAAAAACACATCTTGCAAGAGATTCGAGTTGAGGGTGAATTTCCGTTTATGGGGTCTGCTGGAGCCTCGGTATCAAGATATCGGCTACTGTTCCGGTTCTTGCGGTATAAGTGAACTTGGTCCAGGAGTTGCAGAGCACACGGCAATGATAGCGCTCCTCTCTGAAAGAGATGAGAAGATTTCTGGCCCTAAATGCTCGGCTAGCAAGTACGCAATGGTAGCTGTTATGTATAAACAGGCAAGTGGTAATTACATCATAAAACAAATTCCCCGATTGGCCGTGAAGAAATGTGATTGTCACTAAAATTCGTTTTGTTTTACCGTTTACATATATTTGTATTTTATTGATCCATTCATAAGTATTCAAGGTAATAAAGTACAATATCAAGAATTTATTTCACCAGATACTGCTTCATTGAGGTAAACTTCCAAATGCATTGTTTCGAAAGTGTTATGAGATTACATCGGAAATGCTGCAAAATGCACAGTCACTATTCTACATAATTAAAAAAAGATGAGAATTACATCAAAAGCGATGCAGATCAGTAGTCTAAGATAAGCATCTGTGCCTATTTCAATCATTCATAAAATAAATTGCCATTTCATTTGTTCGTGATATAAATTATGTGAGTGAAAATGTTGTTTCGTGTATGATACATTACAGCTATAACAAGGGACCCACGCGCTCGATCTGCTCTAACATGTATTTCTTGACCAAAAAAATGTTCACTGCTGTATTAAAAAGCATTATGGCATCTTCATTATCTATTTTTTGAGCCTCTGCTCACAAGAAGTGAAAATTTGTAGCAAACTTCAATGAGAAAGGAGATTTAATAGAAAAAAATTAGGCAAGTCATGCAACAGATTCAAATCGCAATAATTTTTTAATCAAAAAAACTAATAGACCTTTTGATATTTTAAAAATTTCAGTTAAAACTTGTAAATACCATCTGGTATGGCAAAAAGATGTAGTAAATTTTGGCTGATTTCTTCTCCTTTCCTATTCCAGTGTCGATTTTTTTAAACAGCAAAACACAAGCCATTTTACGCAGGATGTGCTTGCCTGCCTTTGTTTTCCCTCCCAAGTAGTGAGTTTTGTGATGAATTGGTGTCAATATTTAAATTCAAGAACAAAATAAAATCCCGTTCTGGTAAAAATTTCTTTTCCTGCTGGAATTTTATAAACATTTCGGAATTCCAGTTTGCTATTTTCATTGCCTGGCCTGGTAAACTCTTTTTGAGTATAAAGCAATGTTTAATCAACTTTTTTAAAATATAAATTGTTCACGGAATTATTTATAAATAATATTTAGTTTGAATATTTTAAAATGTGTCTGTAATTATTAAAATTAAGGTTAGAGGCGCCTTGTGGAAGAGTATTTATTTGAGAATCTTAAAAGTCCAAAACGACTCATTAATCGATACATCTACATATCAATTTTAATCATGATTGTATTTTTAAATTGATATGGAAGTAAAATTAGTCCAGTCTGTAACTCAAAACAAATCTAGATCAAAATTTTTGGACTGGTGGTCCTTTTGTAGGAATAAAAATTCCAAGTTGGAGCGGAGCAAACCGAGAGTTCCCTTGTAAGTGTAAAATGTTGAACAGTTTTTAGATTCGATTAAGCTCAATTCGAATGAAAGGTTATGACAGGC